>NC_045732.1:38226948-38339179 GCF_009834535.1 Camelus ferus
AAAATCTACAGAATAACTTGAAATATCCACTCACATCCCCTTACTGGACACATTTCATACATTTAAATTACCATAAGCTTCATTAACCAAAACCTGCCCAGTGTCCTGCCCTACCATACCCCCCCAAAGTCCTCTTCACACATTTAAAAAAAAAAAAAAAACTGACAACTGGTCAAGTTCCTGAAATTCGGGTCGGGGGGCTCACCTGCAAAGCCCGCTGCTCCCGGCTGAGCTGACTGGAATCTGCGTACAGTTCGGTAGTGACGCACTTGAACCGGTCACCCACGTAACCAGCGGAGTTGGCGATTCTCTTTGCCAGCTTAGATGGCTTTGGCTTCAGAACTTTGCCATCGTTTGACTCTGACTCGTCAGCTCCCTCTTTGGTATAGGTGGGGGTGACGTCCACACTCGGGGGAGCACTGCCCACACAAAATGGTTTGGGATCCTCTTGGGTTTTCCCAAAAGTGACAGCAGGACCATCGCTCCCCAGGGTTGGCTCCAGGAACGGAGTGGAGACTGGAATTGCCAGGTTCTCCTTGTTGGTTCCCGCTGGAACATTCTCCTTGCTTAAGCTGAAGACTGACTGGCTCGGAGCCTGTTTGAAGGTATAGGCTTCGTGGAAGTCACTGATGCGTCCCAACTCCTCTCTCAGGGCGATGAAATCCCGGTGCGGCTGCAGGGCTGGGTCGGTCGGGGGTTTGGTGGGCTCAGCGCTCTGGCCGACACTCTCAGTTGCGAAGCCGGGTTTGGACACGTTAGGGTCGGTTTTCGTATCTGGCTCCTCTCGGAGAAGGTCTACATAGACAAGCTTGTCGCTCTTGACGACAGTTTTCCCTTGATTCCAGCTGGGGCTGGGCTTTAGGTTCTTGTCCGCTGGGACTTCCGGATGCAACTTGGTGCTGCTAGCCTCCAGCACCTCGGAAAACCGGTTCCGGAGGGTTGGGTCCTCGTAGCGGGCCCTCTCGTGGGACCGGGATCTCCTCTCCGGTTTCTCCTCTTTAGCGATCTCTATGGGCGTGTGAGGTATCAACATGGGGTGCACCATGCCCAACCCCAGCGCGTCCTGGTAGGTCACGAACTCCGGCCGGCCCGTGGGCAGCCCGTAGGGCAGTCCAGGCTTTGGGGCAAGGTGCCCAGGAAAGAGACTGCCATTGGGCAACAACACTGGGTGAGGGTAGACAGGGCCTTTGCCGTGTAAGGAGAGGGGACTTATAGCAATGCCCTCGGGCGCTGGGTAAGGGAGGTAACTCCTGGGGTAGGGGATCGGTGGGGACCTGAACGCCTCGTTTGGAGACAGAAATATTGAGCTTGGCGGGAGGCCATTCTCATTTGCTTTGAAGCTCGGCTCCGGGTTGCTGGCTTTGGCGCCCTTGCTGCTGGTGCTGCCGCTGTGCTTGGCAGGCGTGGTCGGGGGCTGGCCCACGTGCTGGATGACGGACGGCGTGGTGTCCACGGAGCTCCTGCTGGTCTTGCTGCCATCTGCGTTGGCATTTGGGGCCGGCGACGCGGAGGCCGGACGGCCGGCGCTAGACACCGACCCTGAAACGTTAGCGACCACGGCATCTGCGGCGCCCATGCGGGGACACGAAGAGCTGCGCTGCTGCGGGAGGGCCCAGTCCAAGGCCTTGTTTTTCAGGGGCAGGCCTTTGCCGTTGTTCTCTTCGTTGGGACTCGGCCCGGGCACCACCCAGGACGAGGGAGCCGTGCTAATGATCTCAGATCTATAGATAGCACAGCCGTTTCCTGGAGGAGATAGAGTTTCTTTCGGAATCTCACTTCCGGAGAGCACTAAGCCACTTCCAGCTCTGCTGTGCACCAGGACTGTGGGGGCCATCTTTTTCACGTGCTCAGCTTTGGAAGCATCTACACCCACCACTTTCGAAGACAAATCTAGCGGCTTATCGGTGACGTCTTTGGTAACCGTCTGCTTCTCTAACAGAGGAGGTGAGCTGCCATCTTTTCTGTCTTGACCCGCTGCTTTCCGGGTGTGCCCAGGAACTGGCTGGGCACTTTCGGCTCCTTCGGGAGCTTTCGGATACTTGCCGCTGCAGAGCCTGGCTGCGGGGAACTCGCTGCTGACCGTCATGTATGGCTTCGACAGGGTGACGGAGGGCGAGGTGGAGACCCTGGCGTAGTGCTTGTGGAATTCGGAGTAGGTGTCCGCAGCAGGCTGGGAGGGAAGGTGGACGCGGGGTGAAGGCCTAGGCGAGGGGGGCAACAGGAGAGCCGTGTCCCCTGGCAGGCCGCTGGTGACCGCCTTGGCAGAGGGCACCCTAGGCTGCTTACTGTTCTGGATGTGGGGATATGCATGGGAGTCAACCGGGTTCCCAGGGCTGACGCCCATCTTCCAGGGCAGGCTTTTGTCTGTGCAGTGGACCAGAGGTGGGATGGCTGGGGAGGCCGAAGGTGTCGAGAGCCTCATGGGCGAAGCCAGGGACGACGGGATGTGGGGACTGACGTAGTGAGGCGGCGGCAGGTAGAGAAATCGCTCCCCATTGGTGCAGACCGGAGAATACAGCGGCTGGGCCAAGCTGTAGGACTGCTGAGGTAGCAAAGCCTTGTACATGTTCAGGGAATACTTATTTGGCGAGTCAAGGAAAGGGTAGATGGCTGGCGTGGCACCTTCCATGTAAGGATTGACCCAGGGCAGCCGCAGGTAACTAGCACCATTGATGTTGAGAGGGCTCTGTTTGTCACTGGCAGGCCTGTCCAAGCCCAGTGTTTCTGCCGTGGGGACAGCACTTTTTTGTATCCCGGGTGGCGTTTTATATATAGCACTGAAGCCATTTGGGGGTTTTCCAGAGACAGCGGAGGCCTCCACTGTCTCAGGCGTATTCGGTTTGAACTGCATCTCTGGATTTCTTTCAGAAAACCCCAGACCACCTAGAGTGGTCGTGGCAGCCTCCCGACCTTTCTCTGAGCCCAGTCCACACAAGCTAGAATAGACGATGTTTCCAGGGACACGCAACCCCTCCCGGATCAGGCCGGTGCGGTCCATGCTCAGTGCGGCCAGGCCATCGATCCGATGGGCCGCAGTCGCGTCCACCTTCACAGAAGAAGAACATGGGTGTTACGGAGGACACGCCTTCAAAGTAGCCCATCCCAAAGAGACACCACAGACTAGGCTCAACGTGACTGACATCAGCCCCAACGTCTGAGTAGAAAGGGTTAAAAAAGGATTCACAAGCTCTGTGGCCCCCTCCCTCTTTATCCAGAACCCTCTGCTGCCTGCCTTCTCACCTTTGTTCAACTAGTATCCTCAAAGCACGGAAAACGTTGATCCCTTTAGACTTGAGGCCCCTGCTTTCATTCAGTCATCTATTAACTCTGGAAAATCCACCTTCACAGCAAAAATTCTTGGCTACAACTGAGGTGGCACCAACTGCACTGTTCTCAGCACCACCCTCGTGGGGTACCCGGGGTGAGGCGGGGCGATGTGCACTGTGCTTTTCGGGGTGTAGAGAGGCATTATTTAACATAACAAAAAACAATCTTCAGGGGCTCAGCAAGGAACGGAGGACTTGAGCTGTCTCATTCCTACATCAATAAAGAGGCCATGGGTCAAACTGTAGTTGCGTCTTTTGACTTCTCCTCCCTGGTGTCTCAAGACAGCTCTCATTTGATATTTTACTGGGAAGGTAAACCCTAAGGGTCTACTTGGAGGCTGGAAATTTATCCGGCTAGGAGCACTGATATGGCACGTAGCTTATCGAAGAAAAGGCAGCAAGTATCGCACCAGTCGCTAGAGGACGCAGACAGAAATGGCGAGCCAGGAGGAAACTAGGGGAGGCCTCATCCTGGAGCCTAGGCTTTCTACTCAGCCCTGCCTTGAAACACCGCCCCCGGCCCCTCAAAGGCCCTTTAATGGTATGCAGATAAATGTACGATTGATTACAGATCACTGATATTCAGATAGCACATCAACAGAAGCCATTAATCTCTTACCACGTTGTGGTTCAAGGGATTTTCTTCCCTTAGTTCCAGTCTGGCCTTTGAAGCGTCACCATCATTTACGGGAATTTTCCTATTTAAAAGGACACACCAACTTCACGAAAGCATTCTTCACTTAATCCATCTTTCATAGACTGCCCCAGAACAGACCAGTTTCTATTCCCATTTTTCCAATTGCCCTTAAAAAAAAAAATTCCTCCCCCATGGCCCATATTAAAAGTTGTCCCCAAATGGTGATCCTAGTGGACTGGGAAAAACAAAGCAAAGGCAGGGCAACGGGGATGTGGAATCACAAATGTCCCTGAGTTGGGTGGGCAAGACAGAAAATCAGGCACAAACACCTGTCCCTCACAATCTTCTCTCTAGAGAAGCTGAGCAGGCTAGTCTGGGCTCAGCTGTCCAAGCCAACCCTTATAAGCTCTACCTAAGAACAGACATTAAGCAGTACAATGGCCAAAGCCAGGGGGAGGACCTCACGGCTAAAGTCTATGGGCTGGCCACATCAATCACTTCTGTGTTACCCAAGAGGACAGGCTTTCAAAACTTTCCCCCAAAGTTAAAGACCATGTCCTATGAAACTGGTTTCCATGGTGATAATGAAGCCATATTTGACTGCCTTTATCAAAATGCTGGGGGATACACACTAGTATCATACGCATGTCAGCTGCTCCAGGCTCCAGAGGAAGCCGCACATCTGTGCCAGGCTGCTGCGGCTGCCCTGGGACTTGTTATCAGAGAGCATCGATAAAGAAAGTGCTTGGTGCCAACTTCCAAATCCCCAGGATAAAATTGCTGACAAGCGGCGGAGGAAAGTTTCATCATTACCCCAAAGAGCAGCTTCAATTATCTACTGCTTAGCTACTTCTACCCCACACTCCAAAATTACTGATTAGGAAGCATAACAGAGCTGTCGGGTGACTGAAACCAGGAGCCAATGGCCTCGCCGAACAGGCGGCAGAGGACAGGGAGAAACCCTGGGCTTAAACGAAGTGAAGGGTGGCGATCTCCTCATTTATTACTGAGCAAACTATTTGTTTTAAAAGCACATCGAATGCCGATCCACCTGGGCCCACACTTCTGACATTTAGAGTTAAAGCAGCATATAGACTGGGATTAATTCTCCTTCATAAATATGAAATAATAAATTAAGGACGAAAGTGCACTGAAAGGCCGCTTTAGGGGCTAATCTCTTAAAGGGCGGCAATGCTTCGCTGAGCCGGGTTGCCTGTTAAAACTGTAAATCAAGGGCCGCCAGCTAGGCGGGAGAGCTCTCTCCCCCACCCCCTTTGGGCTCACTCTGGCTGTGAGGTGAGGGGGCCCTGCTCAGGAGCAGGGCGGGGGCGGGGGACGCGTGGGGGCGGGGAGGACCCGCTCTCTCTCCAGGCCACAGCCGGACAGGCGCATTCACCTGTCTTCGCTGATCCCACACATGCGGACCCTCTCGCTGTTCATCCAGCTGTGAACGTTCCCATACAGGGGGGTTGCTGAAAGCATGTCGTCTTCTTGGATGGCAGCTTCTCTTCAAGCGTCTAGTCTGTTTAAAAAAAAAAAAAATCCCAGGCGGTTGAATAAAGAAGAGCCAAACAGGGAAGGAGAGAAAGTCTTTCTAGGCAATTCGTACAGAATGTAGACTCGGGAAGGCAGATCCTGCTCGATGTTCTACAGATGTCCCGGAGCACAGGAACACACCTGACCCAGAGGGGGGGTGGGGGATGTAACTTCCCTGGCAGGAGGTGCTGGAGACAGGGAGAGGGTTCAAGCACCATGGGCCACACCAGCCAAGGTACCGTACCTATTGCCCCCCACCTGCCATCCTCCCTTCCCCATCCCCAGCCTTTGGCAAACACACTTGGGTTGGAAGCAAGCGGAAGGTGCCAGATCCCAGGGAATCCCACACTGATTCTTCATGGGGCTGAAAGGATGGGGATGGGGGGGGTGGGGATATGGCATAAAAGGCACAACAGTCCGGTGTGGCGGCCCAAACTGCAATTCATTTTCAGGGCTGGATTCCCAGGGCTGTGGTGTGTCCAACTTCCAGAGCAAGGGTTAAACAGAGTCAGTGGGCTGGTGAGCCACCCCACCCAAGCCCTAGATTAGATTAAGCCCCCAACCGGGGTGGTTTTGCCTGGGTGGTTTGGCCTGGGAGCTGCAGGGGGAGGCGGCTGAGTAATTCAATGACGCCCGCTCGCTGGGGACAAGAAATCATTAGCGAGCGCAGAAGTCTTAGCAGCCCAGGCTGCCGGGCTGCGAGCCACTGGCACGCGGGGAGCAGGCAAAAGCCACCCCTTTTCTCCCCAACGAGAGGGGGGTGGGGAAGGCTGCCAAGGCAGAGGGAAGAGCACCTCTCCCCGCTTGCCCTCCTTACCTTCTTTGCCCCCCACCCCCACCCACATCACATTCTAGTTTGCTGCATGAGTGAAGGGTCAGGACAAGCTGCATTTTATTAACAGGATTATCACGGCGCGTGATTTATCCTCGTGCAGGATTTTAATTGCTCTTTGGAGGTTGAGCCGTTTCTTTTGACTGCGCTTCAGCCCATATCCTGCTGTTAAATGCTGGGTTAATAAGTAGGGGAGCCTTTAATGCCTGGGACCGATGGCCCTCAGCAATTCCCCCGCTCACCCGACTCCCTTGTCCCGGGGCCCCTGACCACGGCTTCTTTACACAGGGACCCAAACCCGAGTGTGAAATCACTGGTGTGCAGATCAGATCATCGGGGGAACTTTTCTTTCTCCTCCCTCACACACCCACCCACACAGTTTCCGAAAGCCCAAATGTTCCCTAAGTCGACACATTTCCTTTGTTAGCAGGAAAAAATATGCAAATGCTTGCTTTTACACTTTAGCGCATGGAGATGACTGCCAGGTCGGTTGGGTGGGAGCCACCAGGTCCGGGGACTCTGGGGACTCTTTTTGCGAGAGCGACTCGGAGTGGGGGTGGGGGAGCACCCGAGACCCGAATCCCAAGGCCAGGCTATCTTTCCGCATTTCTTTGTCCTAATTCAGGCTTTTGTCCACCAGCATCCCCCATCGGCCCCTATACATAGAACACCGTCTGTTAATCAAGAGCCACGCGCGCAGACACACCGTGCACAGTTCGAGCTCAACAATGAAGCTGGGGGAGAGGCAGAGGCAGAAATCTCCCAGCTGGGTCAGGTCTGCTGGACTTCTGAAGAAGCTGTTTCACTAGGAAGCGTCCCTGTCTTCAGACACACGGGCATTTCCAGTGGGCTGGCCAGAGCGCCCTGAAAAGACGGACTCGGGTGTCGAGGGAGGTTCTGCTGGGGCCTGGGGGCCGTTCTTCCCTGTCCCGAATACACAGATCAAGCTGGGGGAAGGACACCACTGGCCCAGGGCTGACCACAAGGCACATTTAACAGTGTCCCCTCTCTAACCGCTGCCACCCCTTCTAACAAAAGGAAGACACTCAGGGAGGCCTCATCTAGAAGGGCGAGCAACATTCCTGGGCCCAAGTGTCCTGGGCATGGGTGCAGAGCTAGGACTGCACCAGGCCATCCCCTCTCAGGGGGGAAATTAGGACATGATGAAATATGGACATTACGCCAGAAGCCAAGGGTCACTCCATCAAACCTCTAAGACAGGGATAAGGGGAGACAAGATGTGTGTGCCCATGAAGCCCCAATCTTCTGATGCCCCAATCTTCAAATCTTAAAACAAGCTGCCTCCTACACGCCTCCTTTAGTTGTCAGTTTGGGACAAGGACCTCTGAGCACCTGACTAAGGAAATAGGAAGGCTGCTGCCTCATTCACCCTACTGAACCTCCCTCTCCCACAAAGGGCTTTTTTTAAGAAAGGGCGGCCTGAACTTAGCTGAGAGGTGAATGCAGTTTAGAGACGCTTGGGAGCACAGGGTGCTTTGAAAGCCTCTCCCCCCTTTCCAGGGCTGGCCCAGTGGGGTTTTCAATATTAATGTCGCACAGATAAATGACACCCAGTGCCAGAATGAAGTATTCTTACATGCACAGGGTCAGATGGAGGGTTGAGGCCCAGAGTGTGGTCCAGTGTCATGGGGGTGGGGGCAAGGGACCGGGCTAGCCAGGAAGAAGCAAGGGGAGGAGGGGCAAGGCACAGTGTCGGACGATGATCCTGCTGACTTACACCTACACCTACACCTACACCTACACACACACACACACACACACACACACACTTATAATCTTTAGCTGCCCCATGAACTTTTTGTGAACTGTTTAAAAGTGGAGGTCTGTTGAACAAACAGCGGCGCCACTGCCAGCCATAATTTCATTGCAACAAGCTAAAGACTTTTAACTCTTCAAGCTCCTGGTCAAAGATGGAGCTGACTAGAAAGGGCCAATGAGCAAGGGCCCTGGCTGGTGGGAGGCCATCCTCCAGAGTGACAGCCCAAATCAGCAGGAACACCCTCATCCCGCACAAAGGCCAGACTGCTCACACCCCGCCACCACTGAAGAATGGGGACCCCTCCCTCCATCTATCTGGGATATAGAATGAACTAAGGGGGTCTTGGGGGTAAGTAAGGGACACAGAGACTGAGAGGCAGAGACCCAGCCATGCTCACTTCGCTCCACTTCTAGAAGCTGCTGTTGAAATAGTTGGAATCTTTTTTTTTTTTAAACCTCTGAGGGAAAGTTCTTCAAAAGTGACTCTCTGACCCTTGGCTGTGGGTCACGGTGAGGAGGGCAAATGATGTGATTTAGATGACAAACAGAGCGGGCGCTTTGCTGCTATATAAGAGGCTGCCCTTATTTCTCAACCATCCCCCCCTCCTTTTCTTCCACACGCAGGCTATGCTTCTGGAAGTGCCAAGAAGTGTGAAGTCAGTCATGAAAAGCACTTTACAAGCACCAACCTGTTTCCAGGGTGAGCTGCTAAGCTACACCTTGGCTCTGGGTTTTAACCCTTTTCCCCAGTAGTGGGGAGAAGGGGGCAAGGATGTGGGACAGGGATGAACAGGGAAGATGGCTGAGAGACAAGTGTCAGCCGAGGAGACGGAGTGTCTGAAGAACAGAGAGGAACTGTAGTGGCTGCCCTCTGAACACCCAGTTCCGGAGAGAGACTCAGCTTGCAAAATGCCAACACCCCGAGTGGTCTCCAGCTTCCGGTCTGGCCGTAACTGCAAGCACAGGAGAGCTTGGGTCTCCCTTGACAGACCTGGGCAGTCATCTGCTCTGGAAGCCAAGAGTTATGATTAGCATCCGAGCTTGGCCTGGACACTGGGGAGAAGAGCCTGATTGGCAGAAAGAGGTCAGAGGGATCAAGATTAGGAGCTGTCACCTCAACCTTGGCATCCCTGAGAGGGGGCCCTTTGGCCCTCTGTGAAAAGACACAAGGGGGGCACACGGGCCCCCGAGCTGTACCCACCACCACTGCTCTGTCGATTCCTGCCATGAGGACACCATCGTGGACCAAGGAAAGGGAGGACGTTTGTCTTTTTTCTTTCAAGGAGATGTCCCTGGGCAGACAAGGAACAGCAGGTTGAAAAGGAAGGCGCAGTGGCTGTGAGAGGCTGGCGGGAGTGGAGCAAGGGGAGGTAGCACCAGGCCACTCTTGGCACTCCTCCTTCTCTCCACCCCGGCTCTTCCTGGCACCAGGCCACTTTCCGCTGCCTCCACCCTGGAGGCGGCCGATCGGTTCAAGTCTGCACATCGCGCTTGTCAAGCGGTACCAACAAAATGGAAAGCATCGCCACTGAACCATCCCAACTTCACACAACGCACAAATCTGATCCGTGCTCCTTCCTAGAGCCTCGCTCGCTAGGCACTCCTTGCCCCATCAGGCAGTTATCTAGCTAGTGGCCAAGAAGCTCCCGAATGCCGGGCGGACATCAGGGATCCTGGCCATTGTGCCACGTACTGGGGTCCTCTGTAGGCTGGCGACCTCCCTCACTGCATAGCTGGCTCTCCTTGGAGAACATGCGAGAACGTGGTCACCCCAGCCTCCCAGCTCCCACCCTCACCCACAGCATGTCTATGGGCAGGTGGCCGAATCCTTTCAACTTTGGTCTCTTCATCTATAAATATTTGGCAATGTGTTTCCAGAGGATTAAACCGCACTATGGACTTGAGCTCTGCCTGGCAATAGCTGGTGCAGGCCACGTTTAACCCCTTTAAACCGCATCTGACTCCACCAAGTCTACTGTGTAACAAACAGACCCCAGAATCTGCTGCATAGTTTCTTTGTGGCAACAGGAAGGTTGAGGCAAGGACACAGAGGGGGCCAGGGAGGGGTGAACTTTGGCAGTGTGTCTTTCATGGAAGCCCAAAGCTCACTAAGCAGAGACCCTTTCTAAGGTGGCTCCAAGCACAGACTGAGTTGCCCACCAGCACTTCTCTACTGGTGTCAAGGAAGAGAGTGGTGAAGAAGTTCCTAGTTTTGGATGGGGGTGCTGCATGGGGGTAGGAGATGAGAAAAAAGCAGTCTAGAATGTGCAGCATTGGGGCAGGTCCTCCTGGGATGCTTTCCCTAGTGTGTGCAGCAGTGGGGAGAGGGGGACCCCAAGGCTGCCCCCAGGTCTGGACAGGGCCACAGGCTTCCTGGGGTATGGCTGAGGGAGGTAACTAGATGGGTGCTGAAATGGGTTGTAGGGTTTGGAGGAGCGATCCAGCCTGCCCAGGCACTGTCTCTTGGCACACTCCAAGTCACAGCCATAACCTCTGGGGGCATCCCCACCCATGTTCCAAGTTTTGCTGCAGAGCTGCAGTGGGGTGGGGGTGGAGGGGTAAGAGAAGCAGACGAGAAACGGGAAACTCGAGGGCAGCCAGAACCTTTCCTGCCTCCGGCCTCCTCCCAGGGAGCCTGGATGGAGCAGAGCTACTCAGGTCAGGAGTGAACTTGGCCCCACAGCGGCAGTGGGCGGTGGCGAGTGGGGGAGGGGCACCCCTCCCCCGCCTCAGCCCTGAGCCTGATCAAAACAAAGGGATTTTTCTCTCCCACCACGTACACCCGTGCAGCGCCTAGCCCCTCCTCGCCCTCCTCGCGGGGGTCGCGCCCCCGCACACACCCGCGCGCCCTCGCTCCCGCCCGACCTTCCAGGAACTCCAGCTCTCTCCGCCATCCTCCGACCCTAGTTCACCCTTCCCGCGCCGCTCTTCTGTGCTCCCCCTTCCCAAGCTCCGGCCATTGAATCTCTAGCAAAAAAAACAACTTCCAGGTGGGCGCACGGAGAACCTGGGATATGCAGCCGAGCCCACCCAGGGAATAGGCACTTGCAGACCCCTCCCAGCCATTGTCCTGGGCTCCTTTCGGCGGGACTCGACTTGGTGCTGCTCTCTGTGACCCTCGCCCTCCCGTAAAGATGCAAGCCAAGTGTAGCCAACTGTAAAACGGGGGGGAGGGGACTCGGGGAAAGGGAGAGCAGCAGCAAGGATGACCCGGAGAGCCGCTGCCCAACCCGGGCTGCCCGCCAGGCACCCCCTTTCCCACAGGCAGAGCCACGGCCCGAGGTCAGCTCATGGACCAACCCCAGACACTTCTTCTCCCCTGACTCCATGCCTGAGCTTTTATTCCCTTCACGGTTATGCCACACAACCACATGTGTATCCAAGAGGGGGCCTCATTTGGAAGCTGGTGTCCCTCAACAGGAGGCAGCCCAGGCCAGGAAACCTAGGTTGAGTGCAATTAATCACCCTTACTCCTCTCCTCCCTACCCACCCCCAGCAACACCCCCTCCGGTCTGGTCCCTACAGGGCTGGGTTCCCACTTGGAGTCTACACAACCTGGGGGCAAATCCAGAATAAACGGTCCATATACCACAACTTTAGAGGGGGTGTCACTGCACTGCAGTTTCCATCTGGGCTCTGGAAATAACGCGCACTCACTGTACCCCCCCACCCCTGGCCAGGAACAAGCTATACCATAAGGCTATTAACAACAGCTATCATTAGTACACACAGGAAGCACAAAGGAACTTTTTACGAATAAAAGATGCATAAAACACAGGGTCCTGAGATCTGCACCCGGGTTCCTGGCTGATTGTGTGCCGCCTCGGAGTCCTGGGAAGACTGGAGATGAGGGTCAGGGGAGGACAGGGGCGCCCACTTTCTTTACAAGGAACAATAGGAACCCCATGTCTGCTACTCAGTCTTGGAACTCAGAACACCCCAAACAAAGCTGTGGGAAAATTGCGGTAGAGATGGGGGCCCATGAATTTTTGTAGCTGTTCAGAGCTTAATTACTCCTCCTTGATCCGTGGGACTAGACACGACACCGCCAAGGTTAAAATGCCCCGAACAGCGCCGAGCAGATGTGAGCGAGCTGGCAGACGCGCAAATGAGGCCTGCCTCGGAGCACGATAACAAGTGACTAATACATTGCATATCGTTGAAAGAAAATTATTTTTCTCTAATTTGCATTTGCTTGGGGGAAAAAAAAAGCCAACCAGAGTCCTTCCTCACAAGCAGGAGTCTAATCCTGGAAATACAGCCCGGCTGCTTTAAGAGAGCTGGAAGGAGGGAAAGACTGCCAGTGTTTTGGCAGTTGCAGGCTTGTTTATCTTTCCGCCTTTCCTCCAAGGCGAAACTCGTTTTGCAAGCAACATTCCTACAGAAAATGGCACACGTCATAAAAAGAGACCAATTTATAGAACTGGCACCGAAGTTCATGTATCATTCCAGAAGCATCTCCCAGCTCCCCACTAGGGAACCCAACTAGATGCAGAAGTCCACATTAAAACTCAGAGAGGGTAGACCTGGGGGCGGTTCAGGGAGATGAACTGCAGATATCCTGCAGACTGTCCGCCCAAGGGCCAGAGTCACACAGAAGAACAGGCTATAGAATTAAGTCAGCTCTAAAGGATCCTCTAAAGCCCCGGGGCCAGGGCTGCAAAAGCTTCAAACTTGAGATTGGGGGTGAGCTGCTTTTTTTTTTTTTTACACCCAGCTTGCCCCAGGATAGCCCAGGGGCAGGCCCATCTTCCTGGACATCCCAAGCCCTGGCCAGGCATGCATCTCCAGGGCCGGCCAAGCGGGGGATTGCCGCCACCCACCAACTGTTCTCCCTCCCACCCTGGCGCCTCCCTGCAGTGCCTGGCAGAGGACCAGGAACTCAGAGAAGGCCTGTGGCTGTGGGCATCTAGTTGATTAAGTCACCGAGTGGGTGGTGCTGTGGGCAGACCTCAAGACAGCACCGTTGGTCCTGCAGCTGAAGGCAAGTGCGCTCTTGGAAACGGGAAGGTGAAGGGAGGTGGGTAACCAAAAGTCGACCTGCACCTCTCCCCTCCCAACACCTCCCCCCCACTTCGGGTCCTGAACCTACACACTTGTGTTTCCAATCCAGGAAACAGGGCAGAGTGCGTAGAACACAGCGCCCGCCTGTCTTTCGAACTTGTCTGAATAACAGGGCCATTTCAGAGGAAGAACAACGGCCTTCAGAGCGTCTGCAATTTCCAGAAAGCCTTCAGTTAATAATACATTCTTTCCAACAAGCTTGCTTTAGGGCTGAAAGTTATTTTCCCAAATCTTAACAACCCAGTCGCAAGCCGCTGGGGCTCCAGGTCCACAGATCCCAGCCAAACCCCTCCAGACAGTTGACACTCATGACCCCGCAGGCCTTCTCCTGCCTCCTCCCCCCTGCCCCCCACTTCCCCAGCCTAACAAGTTCCCCAAACCACAACACACAAACCGGGGCGCGTCCACCCCAAGCCCGAGAGCCATAAAGACGTGTGCTGGGGGGATCGGGGTCGGGGTGTGGGGCTGCTAAGAGCTTTCTTGAGTCTGAGGACGCCCTGGTGAGGACACCCTGGCCAGAGAGTGGCGGCCACCTCTGCAGTTCTCCGCGGGCCTGCATAGTGCGCGCTTTGTGTGAGTGCCGAGGAGGCACAGCGCTGCTCGCGCACCAACAGCTGTCACATTATTTGCACTCGCTGTAAACAGCCTTCACATTCCCCCCTTACCACATAGTTAAAGCCAGACTAACAATCCACAGTTAGAGATCAAACCAACAACAGCAGCATTGTGTCTGCCTTCGCACCAAGCCCAGCAGCTGGCAGGTTTCTCCGGAACAAGGGACCCCCCCCAGCCCCTCCAGGCCCCAGCCAAGGCTAGCCAAGGCAGCAGCGCGTTTGTCGCCGCTGATTGTTAAAGAACACAGCCACTTCGCACAGACAGAGAGTTCGGGGTGGTTCGTCGGCCCTCTCCCAGAGATTCCTCCTCCTAGTAGTAGCTCAAGGCAGGCCCCCCCCCGCCCATTTCCTCAACTGTGAATAAAGGGTGTTCAGACTCCCAGGGTTGGTTTCTCGGCAAAGCGTGGGCCAGCCTGTCCAGGTCATGCCAGGGGTCCTGGAGCTCCCTCTGCCCTGTCCCCAAGGCCACGCAGCTTGGGAGCTTGGCCCAACGCCTAGTGTGTTCCAGAAAATTGTCCACCTCCCTGAATCCTAACTGGTCGCCCCACTGATCAAAATGTCTCCTTTATGATTTTTGGTTAAGTCGAACATTTCCATAATCGTCATTATTAGCGCAAATTACACGCCTAATCGGTCCTTAAATAGATTTTAATTAAATAATCATACAAGGCTCATTTTATGACTTAAGAAAGGCATTACTTTTCGTTATAAAGTTTCCACCAGGATACAGAATAACGACAGCAGACAAATACTTAATTCTTTGAAAAAGTACCAACAGCCAATGGGCAGAGCATCGTGAAAGCAGACCCCCGTTTCACACCTTCTGGAATCGAAGTGGAGGCTGGACAGACCACAGCTGCACAACTTTCCTCCTGAGAAGGGAGAGGGGGTTTCTACTTCCAAAGCATTATTTCTGTCTTCTCTTTGGGGCCAGGGGAGAGAAACCCCAAATGCTCCTTTCCATTGCCTGTCTGAAGACATTTCTCCAGCCAGAAGTCTCTTCTAGAGACCACTCCTCCCCACCCCCATCTGTTTTCCACCTCTTAGTCTGCTAAGAGCCATGGTGCAAAGCAGGCAGGCTGTGCTTGTTAAATGCTGTGTAAAATGCTGTTAATAAAATAATAAATACAAAGGATGGAGGCTGCTGGTTCCATGGGTGTTTTGACTGGAAATGCCTTGGCACTTGTCATGTGTTTATGGGAGGGCAGACAACTCTAGGATTTACATAGTTTGGACATTTCTGTACTTCATTTATTCTTTCCTAAATGACGTAGGCCTAGAGCTATTTCAAGTTTGCATTTGTACAGAACTGTTAAATGCCTAAGAGTTTCTCCAATTAGACCAAGTTTTAAATCAGACCCAAGGCTGGAACGTACTCTCTGACTCGCCCTACTCCACCCCTCAGCCTCTGTTGCTGGAGAAAACAAACAGACCCTCAACAACAATTCGGTCCTTGCTCTCCCCACCTTTGCTCCCCCACCCCGTGGGGCACCTAGGGCAAAGGTTAAGGTGTCTTCAGATTACAGTCAGGGCCCTGGCGACACACACACTGGAAAGCACTGCAGTTAGGCGCATCCTGGCCATCCTCTAACCTCTAAAATAGTGAGCTAAGATGGGGGGGAAAACTGCTGGCCTGGTAAAACCCACTGTTCACAAAACAATGTCAGCAAAGGCTGGAAGGCATTCTTTAGAGAGGGACCAGGGATTCGTGCCTACTGAAGCTCTTTCAGCACAAAGGCTTTTAGGGGAAGAAGGGAAAAAGAGGGAGGGGGGAGAGGAGAGAAAGGGAGGGCTCCTGTTTCAGAGCCGGCATCCCCAGAGAGTCAAGAACCAAGTGTAGCTTCAATCAAATGCTGACTTCCCCTCTGGGAGTCGAGTAGGAAACCTGATCACAGTAGCTTACTACCGGCCTGGATCCATACAGGTCTGGTTTTCTTCTCCTGCTAGTAATTTCTTTAAATACATATCGATATAAAAGAAGCAATCCCTGGCAGACTTTATTGAAAACCACACTGAGACCTCATAACATCCGGACTTAATCCCTATCAAACAAACCACAGCACCTCTGGCCTCTGCAGCAGGCCAGACCCTCTCACCTCTTCCCACCAGGTCTCTCCCCTCTAGCCGCGGCTGTTCCCTCCCACACCCCACCCCCACCCCAAGAATGATGGGAGGACTTGCCAAAGAGCACCTAAATACTGGTTCTGGAATCAATTCCTAACCATATAAATGATCCCACTTAGGGGGAGGGAAAAAAATCCAAGACCTTTCATATGGAATCCTTTAAAACCCAGAATGCAAAGAACTGTAACAAAGGGAAAGAACCCACGGAGGCAGACCCAGAGGAATACACTCAGAGGGGAACTTCACCTGCAGGTTGGTCCCCAGACACTGGCCTAAGCAGGTCTCAGGGGGTCTCAGAGGGCCTCAGGGGCGGCAGGCAACGAAGAGCAACCGATAGGAACCTGACCAGTCATTCAAAGCAATTACTAATCCTCGGGGCCTACTATGTGTCAAGTCTTCTTCTTTGATCCTAAAGGTGGATAATTATTCCCAGTCTTACAAATGAAGAAACTTACTGAGGCTCAGAGGCCATAAATAACTTGCCCCCAAGGTCACACAGCTAGTAAAAATGGGCCACGGTCAAACTCAGTCCTGGAGTTGCGGAGAGGAGCCAATTATTGGTCTAATTGTGCCATTTGAAATCCCCAAGAAGTTCGGAAGGCTTCCTGAGCCCCTGTATTCATATACAGGGTGAAAGAATAGCGCTTAACACCCATGTAACTCAGTCCACGGGGAGCCTGGAACCCAGTTTCTCCTACACCCAGTAAACTCTTGGTCCATATGTAGTATTTCGCAATTCCCCCCGACATCCTACAAATCTCCCAATACTGGAACACCCTGGTGTGAGGCCAGGGATCCCAATAAGGCTGCATTTCCCCTCCTCCAGGAGCCCAGAACAGGCAGGGGTAGGTGGGTGCTACTCTTAGGTCTCTGCAGAAAGTGCTGACTCCTGCTACTAGAACTAGGCTTCCCATTCTAGTTTTGCCACATAAAGCAGTAAGTCAAATTATCTAGACAGAGCAAAAGCCCTTTGGAAAGAGTGCCTACACCTACCTTTCCTAGGATTTTAACCAAAAACCTAGGGACCAAAGTGGGCTGGGAATGGGAATTGAGAGGGAAGTGGCTTGCAAGATGCCAGACACCGGGGGGGGGGGGGGGGGTGAAAAGCCAAGTCCCAAGAGAAGCTGGGAGCTGGGGTATCTCTCCTTTCCCCAACTTCTTGTCCCAGCAGAGCTGGGTCATCGCCCAACATCCCCTCCTCACCCCATCTCCAATTTCCTGGTCTGCCCTAGGCTTTCAGATGCTCTGGGAACTATCCACACCTGAAGCCACAGGCTCCACACCCGAAGGCTGTCTCCAGCTCGGCTCAGAGGAAAAGGGGAACCGGCAGACGCTCTGCCGCCCCTGCGGGCTTCCTGGTCCCGGGCGGGTGGCCCGTCCAGAGGCCGAAGCTCCGAATGTGCGAAATGGCTCCAGGAGCGCCTGGGGCGGGCAAGGGCCTCGGCAGCGGGAGGGATCGAGGCGATGGCGGCGCCGGGTCCTCACCCCGCTAGCCAGCCGAACACGCCCCGGCGGCCCGGCCGCCCCTGGCTCCCGGCCAGTGGCTTTCTCTTTTTTAAACTTTCCGGCCTTGGCGATCACCGCCGATCGGAGCAGGGTTTCCCGCCCCCACCCCCAGCTCGGGGCAGGCCCTTCCAACCTCCGGGGAGGTGACCCCCGCCCCCGGGCACCGCTAGTCGTTGGCCCCAGGAGACCCCCCCCCCCCCGCCACTTGGGCCACCTGGAGAGAGCCGCTTCCCGAAGCGATCAGCGTCCGGCCGAATCTGGGACTGCTGCGCCCGCAACCTCCAACGGTCCGGGCCTGCCCGCGGCGCGCATGCAGTAACGCCCCCTGCTCGCGCTCCCTCGGAAAGGCCAGACGCTAGGGGAGGGGGAGGGGAGGGAAGGGTTATAGGCTGCTTTTTTTTTTTAATTTAACTCTTCAGATGCAAGTTTTGGGTGTCCTTGTTATGATTGCGAGCGCTAGGGTAGAACAATAGAAATGGGGGGGTGCCGGAAATGGTGCAGGAAGACCCCTATAACCCTATAAACCTCTCCTCCCCTTCCCAGTTACTATTAGCATTAAAAGACCCCAGCGCCTTCAATGCAATAGTGCCTGTTTATAACTTTTTCCCGCTGGGTCCCCATACCTTAAACGAGCCCCCTCCTCCCGTTTCGAAATCACCAGGGCAAAGATCGCTCCCAAATTTGTGACCTCCCAAAGCTCTTGCACCTTACCTGCTCTACCCCAGGCACCCTGACCTGACTCACCCCCCCATACTCCCAGTAGTTCCTCTGGTTTGCACCTAGACAATAAATTTAGTTTAATTTAGCTTCCGGTCTTTAATTTTAGCAGGTCTCCTTTTTGCATGCAAATCAATATGGCAATTACCATCTAAAAGCTCGCCCAGCCCCGGGTCAATGTAAATTGATCATTGTCCGCCTTCCACAAAATAACACCGGGAGTCTGTGGTGCATAATGAGATTATACTGGAAACTGTCTTTTAGATCACAAATTATATTTTATGCTGTCAGGATCTTCTCCTAGCGGACTTCCCTGCTAGTCTAATCACGGGGTACCAAGCCCCTGGGTGCTGAGGGGTGATGGTTGGCCGGGGAAACATGGCTCTAAAAAATAACCAAGGGTTGACACCCCCATTTCCGAGACCCTCGACTGGCGGCAAGCGGAGATGAGCTTGCGCTGGGAAAGGGGGCCTTCTACAGAAACGTCGCGGAAAAGCATCGTTCATTAACTTTCATCCATCGGAAGGTCAGCTATCACTTTCCGAGGAACACATTGGGGGCAAACAGTGAGAGCCGTCGGGCCGGGCTGGAGGTTGGTGGACGTCCGGGGCCAAGTGCTCCAGACGCAGGAGGCCTGGCCACCCCGGGGGCGGCCTGAGGAGGCCTTCCACTCCTGCCTCTGCTGCTTCTCAACCCGGCCGCGGCCACCTAAGCCCCGGTGGCGCAGCCAGACTTGCAAACCAGACGGAATCCTGCGGGCCGTACACACAAGCAAAGCAGCCGGGGCCGGCCTCGGTCTCCCCTCCCCAGACTGGGAGAGGCCCCGCCGGCCGAACCGTGTGAGCAGGCGGTGAGGCCTCCAAGCCCGGAGAAGGTCCTTTCTCGCCGACAGCACGGCTCTCCCGCCCCCTCCGCGGCCCCCAGGGCACGGGTGTGACCCTGGAGCCTAACAAAGAGCCTTCAGAGCTCCTTTCGGCCTCCGGCTGGCGGGGGAGGGGTGGGGCCCGCGGGGGGAGGGAGGAGGAGCGGCGGCCCAAGTGGACCCGCGAGGTCCCCCGCCCCGCTGCGCCTGGCTGCGCCGGCCGGGCCCGGCGCCCTCGAGGAAACCACCAAGGTGGCATTGTCAGGGCCGCCGGGCGCTCCTGAGGACCGTCCTGGCTGTCCTGGGATTTGGGCGGCCAGCGAGCCTCCCGCCCAGCCCCGCGGTCCTGCCCCGCCCCGCCCGACCCGGCGCGGGCTCCACCCGAGTGCGGTCTTCCCAATAAAAGCTGGAATTCCCGGCTGGGCTCAGACAAAGAGGGACCGCGGCAAATCGACGCCGCGGGCAAACCAAACCCTAGCCTAGTTTACGTGCGCGTCTGGGGTCACAGAGGCGCCTGCTAATCCACCCTACGCAGGCCGTCCCTGCATGGTCTCCTCCAGGAAAAGATTAAAAAAAGAAGGAAAGACTATCTCCCCTTCATTCCACCGAGAGGCCGAACTTCGCACTTCTTTCGGTTCAGTTCTTATCAGTGCACTAGGCCCTGCAGCACCTTAGCAAGCAGGACTTAGAGCAGCGCAACATCTCTTCCTCCTGACCCAGAGTGGAAAGCTACTCCTCCTTCCTCCACCATCCATCCTGTCAAGGTCAAGAGCTCAAAATCTTTTAAACATCCTCCTACCTGCTCAATACATGTCCTCTTCCTCGTTCTAGACGGGAAGAAACTATCACCAGCAGTAATCCTAGTAACTGAGGGCCCTCCACCCTTAGCTAGGTCCCTTTGCCCTCAGTTTCCCTCTAGCCAAAGACACATGATTTCCCTGTGAATGAGTGTGCGAATGTGGTTGTGTGGCCCACGCTTCCGTGCCCCTGTCGGTCTCACTGGGCAGGAAAGTCTCCATCAGGCATTGAGGAGTTTTTGTCATTCAGCCTGTGTGTCTAAGCATGGATGTATGCATATGAATGCTTTTTGTGTTTCCAAGTGACCCTCTTCACACCTTTTAATGGGCTTTTGTCTCTGGAACGAACTTACAGAAATTCTGCCCCAGTTTCCAGCTCAACAAAGTCTGGGATTTTCTCCTAGAATATGGCTCTAGGTCTCAGTATTTGCATATCCATGTTTACATTCCTCTCGGCCAATTCTTTATCTCTTCTGTATCTCTTGTTCCATGTGGGCATCAGAGCCAAAGTGTCTTGATTTGTCTCAGCACATGTCATTCAGGCGTACATCTTAATCTGTGCACTCCTGTCTAACACGTACACCTCCCTACGATTTACACTCTTGCTTTGCCTATAACACTGGCTCATTCCCAGGCCAGACCAATATGGGTTTGCAGCTTAAATGGAACTAGAGGATCACCCTGAGACTACAAACCCTAAAAGGAAGAGGACTGGGAAGGAGAGGAGTGTTACTAAGGATTTATTTATATATGGGGTAACCCACCCACCAATTTCAACCTCTGTAAAGAGCTAGACCAATGTCTGCAGAGCTGTGCTAAATTTTTAGACCAATTCAATGTTGGCCCCCATGTATGTGTATACAAATGATCGATCCTGTACACATCACTATCCAACTCCTGTTTGGAGACTGTCTCCCTGCACATATCTGATTCGAACTCTCCACAAGTTCATGGTTAAAAGTGTGTCTATTTACACAGACAACTCAAGGACCCCTTTTCTCTCTCTGATTCATACCTATACACATTGGTCTGGCATTTCAGACTCGGGTCTTTGGTCTGCAGCAGTCTTGGTCAGAGGCCCCACCCGACTAAAGCTTTGAGCAGACCTTCCTATACTGGATCGCTCGCAGGAATTCTGAGAACATTGAAGTCTACCTCTGCATCTCCCAAACTCAGTTCCTTAAGTGAGGGTGCCCAGTGTATATGTTCACACCTCCCCCATTTAGAAGTACCAGGTCAAATTAGATCACCCACCAGCCACGTTAGGTTTGTCGAAGAATCGAGCTCAATGCACCAGGATGCGAGTGTGCAGACACAGAAGAGAAAGGAAAACCCTAGGCTCAGACTCCCACCCCCACCTCCACCCGGGGGGGCTACTTTGCCTCCAGGAATTTTTACTAGGCCCCTGCCCTCCCCCTCCCCTTACCCTCTCCCCATCGCCTTTAAAGGGTTAAGAGAAACCTTCGCAGCCTTCCCTCAACCCTGGTCTCGGGGCTCGCAGGCTTGCTCGCTCACTCGCGGCTCACGGGAGTCTGCCGCCGCCTCCGCGGCCCGCCCCCCCCCCCCCGTCCTTCAGCCGGGAGGGAGCCTGCATGCCTGTCTAGACCGATCTATCACAGGCACACCAACAACACCCGCGAGAGCGCGGAGACCCTGCCCAGGTTCCCCTGCCCGCACGGTTCCCGGCGGACGGAACCCTGGAGCGTGACCGCGCCTGCGGGGCGGGGGTGGGGGTGGGAGCCTACGGGCGCTGGCCGCCCCGAGCGCACGGCAGGTCCTCCCCGGCCCCGGCCCCGGCCCCCAGCGCTCCCGCCAGCCCGGCTGCCGGGGCACAGTCACAGCTCTGCGCGCTGGGCAGTCCTATTTTTATCTTGTCTAATCCCAAACTGGGCGGGGAGCACAGGCATCGTGCTTAGAGAACAAGAGATAGGCGAGGGAGGCGGGGAGGAGCAGCCAGGCAGCGACGCGAGCGGGAGCGAGTTAAAGACACAGTCGAGGCGACCGAGAGCAGGAAGAAAGAGCGGGCTGCGCGGGCCTCGAGGCGCCGCACGCAACGCGACTCCCGGCGAAGTTACACTCGCCTCCCCGCCGCCCCTCGCCGCCGGTCCCTCCCCACTTCCCAGCGGCGCTCTCCGCAGCCCAGACCGCGGGGCCCGTTCTGTGTGGGAGGCAGAGACCCGGCCGGCCCTGCAAAGGGCTGGAGAGAATCGCTAATGAGCTGTGCGGCCCATTGATCCGGAGAACACTTCCTAATTAACTCTCAGTCACCTACTGGTGACAGCGCCTCAAAGGACAGCGCAGAGGCCGTCCGAGCCCCAGCCCTGACCTGCCCGCCGAGCGCCTGGTGCCCGAACCCCGCGCGCTCCCCTTGCTACCCCAGGCAATCCCGGTGAGTGGCGGCGTAAACCCGTACACTTCAGGCCAGCCTCGGATTAAACCCGGACGGCATATTAATCACCGCCATCTCCCCGCCTTCCTCCACGCGGTGAAATCATGCCCCAAATAAACACGAGAACCCACACTGCAAAGCCCAGACCAGATAGCAGGTCGGGGGTGGAGAGGGAAGGGTCCAGAAACAGACGTATTCTCCAAGTGTCCACGTACAGGAGTCTCGGAGGCTGACAATTAAAATGCCTTCCACACAAGCAATTCTGTTGGCAAAACCGAATCCAACACCTCGTAAGGATTGATTTCGGCCCGCGGTGTCCGTTTCCAGTGCCACAGGAAGTGTCAGATGGCTAGAAATACCCAAGTCTGTCTGCGTTCACCACCCACCACCTTCTGGGGTGGGACATTTCCTCCTCGTTTTTATTCCCAGGCCATTTTAAGGATTTTTCTCCAAGAGGCTATCCCTAGAACCAAATACCACTACCCCTCCTCTGGCCTTCTCTCAAAAAAAGAAAAAAAAAAAACAGCTAAAACCCTGAGCTGTCTAGTCTAGACACCGGAGGCTGTAAGAATACCTATTTGAAGCGCGCTGGTTTCTTTTTAAGGTTTGTTTTTAAATACACATAACCCTCCCCCTTCCTTCGCTCTTCCATTGCCCCAACCCCCACCCTTCAGGCGCCGGCGGCGCGCGCCCTCGCGCGCGGGCACTCACAGCCTCTAGCTGGAGATCGCAGACTTTCTGGAAAAGATTCATTAACAGCAAATTAAGCCTCGCCCGTCCTCGGCCTACACGCGGCCAGACTCAGCCGTCTCAGAGACCCGGGGACGTGCCCACTCGAGAGTGCAGGCGGCGGGAAGCCCGCCGGGACCACGCGTGTCTCGAGCAGCCCTACTCCGCACACACAGGGCTTGCTTGGTAAACAGTAGGCGCAAGTCGCCGCCGCCCCGAGCCCCAGAGTTGGCGGAAGCTCTGCAGCGCAGCCGCCCACCCGCTCCGAGCGCGGGTCCCGCAGCGCGGCGGCGCCTCGCCCTCCGCGACACGGCCGAGGATCGCGCCGGGGTGCGCAAGTTCCTCTTCGCCCTCAGCCTCTGCGCCGCACGCCCCCCGAGTGGGACCAACTTCCTCCGGCCGCAGACTCGCACACGCCCAACAGGGCTTCCCACCAGGCTCCCCGCTGCCCAGTGCAGGACCCAGGTCTCGCCCCCCCCGCCCCTACTCGCCCTCCCCCTCCGCCGCCCCCGCACGATCTACCCCCACCCCTGGGGGTTCACAACTCAAAACCAATTCCGCGATGTAGCGGGGAGGGTGGGGGTGGGCAGGGGTCGTGGATTAAAATTTTAAAAGAACATTTACAAAACAAAGCGTCTGACCTGGCGGGCGGGCGGACGAGCCGAGTTGGAACCCCTCGCTCTGCTTGATTTCCTAGTAGTTTTTTTTTTTTAATCCACGTGATTCGCGCTTTGGGGCAAGCCAAAAAAAAAAAAAAAAAAACCCGGGACTCCCCTCCCGAGTTGCGCGGTGGCGGCAGGTCGAGCTCGGCTCGGCCCAGGGCGCCCGCCACACACACCCTCGCGCACGCACACACCGTCGTTCCACTAGCAGGAACGAGCGGCCCCCGGAGAGGCGAGACGAGGCGGCGGCGGCGGCTGGGGGTTTTTACAGTTCTTTCCCGAGTCGAAAAAGAAAGCAGACGGGAACCCGCCGCCCTCCCCTTCCTGCTCGCGAGCTAACGCCGAGCCGAGCTTCCCAGCTTCCAGCCCAGCGCCCCCCCCCCGCGCCCGACTCGCGGCGCTCAGAGACGACCGCGCTCCCGCGCACACAGGAACACACTAGCTGCAAACTTCCACTCCGCGAACTCCCCGCTCTCCTCCCAGCCCCCCAGGGAGGCGGCAGGCCCCCCCCGCCGCGCCCCTCCCTCCCCGGAGCCCACGCGGGGCCGCTTAGGTTGGCTGCATTTTTAATAACTTATAGCTATGAAATAAAAACGAAAGCGAGCAAAGCCGCCAAAGGGAAGCGCGAGGCGCAAGCTTCACGGGGTACGCGAGAGAGTCGGAGGAGCCACCCGCCGCGGGCGGGGGCCTCGAGGGAGGGGGCGGACTGCAGCCCGCGGCGCTCCCGCCCGCCAGCCCGCACGGCCTCCCCAGGGAAAGGTGGTCCGGGCACTGACCTGAAATCACCGGCCGAGGAGTAAGCAGGGAGCCTGCAATCCGGCGCTTTGAAGTTTTTCCCCGGAGCAGAGTCGAGGCGGCGAGGAGAAGCGAGGGGCGGCGGGGTGGGTCGGGAGAGGTGTGCGGGGTTGGAGGAAAGTGGGGTGGCGACGTTGGCGACAGGAGAAGGAGCCGGGCGGGGAAGCGCGGCGAGCAGCAAAGTTTGCCGTCCCCGGCTGCCCGCAGCCCGCTCGCGGCGCCGCGCTCGCTCGCCTCCCTCGCCGTCTGCTGCCAGCCGGCTGCCCTCGGGGTCGGCCCCGCCGAGGGGTGGGCTCTGGGCCGGGTGGGGGCGGGGCGGGGCGGGGCGGGCTCAAAGCCTCCGGGCAGGTGGCGACAGCCCCGCGCGATCCTCCGGGCTCCGGCGGCTGGGCCGGGCTCGGCCGGGCTCAGCAGCTCCCGCGCCGCCGCTGCTGCCGCCCGCGCTCGGGCAGGAGCCCCAGCGCCATGTTGACGGATCGCCGCGAGCGCCCGCTCGGGCTGGGTGTGTGAGTGTGTGTGTGTGTATGTGTGTGTGTGTGCGTGCGTGTGTGTGTGTGTGTGAGTGTGTTGGCCAAGTCGTCCCTGCGCGGCGACAGCGCGGCTTGGGCTCCCCGCCCGGCGGCTCGCGGGCTCCCCCTCCGCCGCCGCCCGCCTCGCTCCCGCTCTCGGTCGCGGTCTGGGCTCCGGCGCGTCTCCCCCGCAGCCGCCGAGCTCGGCCCGCGTTCAGCAAGGAGCGTAGCTTTGCCTCACCTTGCCGCTGGGAGCCCGGGCTCCGTCTGCCGCCGCACGCCGCGATCCCAACGCGTCCCCCCTCCCAGGTTCCCTCCTCTTCCTCCTCCCCCTCCCTCCGCCCTCCCGCCCGCCCTCCCTCCCTCCCAGCAGCCGCCTCCCCTCCCCCCGTAGGCGCAGCGCTCGGGCGACAGCCGCCCGCCCGCCGCCGCCTCCAGCTCTCGCAAGTTTGAGCTCCCCCAGCCTCCGCTCACCCTCCGCTGCGGAGCCTCGGCGGTGGGGGTTCGGAGGGGTGATTCCCCAGGAAAGGTTTGCACGAGTTTCCCCAGCTGTCACCGATTCCCGGCGCGTTTCGCCTCTCTGGGTCCGAACCCCGGACCACTTGCCCCCCTCGCCCCTTGCCCTCCCCTCCCCCGCTCGGACCGAGTTGGCTGCGCACACCCGTCCCCGGGCGCGCGTCCTGGGCGAGCCAGAGATCGACTCCGGAGGCGGCGGCGGCGCGAGCGGCCCACTGATCCCGAGCCGAGGGGATGGGGGGCGGCGGGGGTGGCTCTCCCAGCCGCTCGCCGAGACTCCCCTCGCTACCCAGAAGGCCAGTGGAGGACCGCAATTACCATAAAGCGCCTCGCACTCCGCTCAGCCAAAGCTGTCAAACCCCAGCGGCAGTCGCCGCTGCCTCCTCTCACCACCAGCGCTTCGCTCTCCCGGTTGCGCGTCCCCTCCGAGACCCAGCAGAGCCTGGCGAGTGCAAGTTGGAGCCCACCCCCACCCCGGGTCTCCCCTTCCTCCCGGAGGAACCCTGTCCCATTTTGGTGTCAAGAGCTACCCGAAAACACCACCCTGGGCAACAGTGGCCATTCCGCCCGAACTCCGCGCCCGAGTTCCCCGGACGTTTCAATTGTGTGGGAATTGTTTGGAGAGGCGGGGGATGGAGGAGACAGCCCGTGGGGCGCAAGGAGGCGGGGGTGGGGGTGGTAGGGGAGCGGAGATGGGCCAGAATTTCTCCCCAGTCGAGGGCATTTCATAGTCTGCATCTCAGATGGTTGGAGGGTCTGTCCTGGCCCCTCGCCCCGGCCTCGGGAGATTATCTCCCGCGTTTTATTTTCCTTGGCAGGGAGCAACTTTTGGCTTACACCGTTCGCCCCATAAATTTCCACTCGGTAACGTCGTGCTGATCGCTGCTCGGCGGCGGCGTACAGCCTGCGCCCGCAGCAGTTCAATTCAATTGACACGTATTGAGCTTCTCCAGCGCACCCGGCGCGGCGCTGGGCGCGGAGGGGGGGGGAGGGCGGGGGCGGGCGGGCGGGCGGGAGGGGGAAGCGTAGAGGCGAGGTTCCGGCCTCCCCGGAGCGCAGGGCCTCTAGGGCGAGCCGAGAAACCCCAGTTCGTGAAGCGGGCGGGAAGGGGTGGGAGTGGGGGAGTGGTGTTCCGGCCTAACCGCACCCAGACCGCGGGCCCGAACATCGCGGCAAAAGGTGACCCCAAGTCGGTTGCCGGATGGGGTCTTTTTATGCTGACGGTGGGGGAGTCTCTTTCTGCCTAAGGACAAGATGGTGCAGGCTCGATGAGAACATCAATCCGAAATGGAGGTAGCTTGTAAATCCACACGGAAAGTTTTAAAATATCCTGGAGTGTCTCCATGCCAAAAATAATCAAAAGCATCTCAAGTTGATAACTAAGTCAAGGTCAAGGCCAAAATCAGCTCTAGCTAGCAGATCCCTTTTAAAAAATTAGACTTAATACTGACTGCGGGACTGGTGTTAAGTGCGACTTTATTTATTCTTTTTTAGTTCTCAGTACATAGTTGTAAAAACAGCCCTTTTCAAAGCAGAAGTGAAACATCTCTACCGTTTGAAACCCGAAACTTCGGGCAGAATTCAATCTTCATGCTCCAGAGCTGCTTATAACAACTGATGCAAAAGACAGGCGGGCAAGTGCCCCTGCCAGCAGTCCCCTGCCCTGCTGAGCCGCCACCGCTTCCAGGACCCGCGCCTGCATAATGGAATGTACGCCTTTTTCTTCCCAGTCTTTCTGGAGGTGGATGTCTCTGAAAGCTAACCCACACATTTTTTTAATCTCCGGTAACAAGCAGAAAGACACCTGGACTATTATGCTGTAAAGCTATTTTTTATAAAGACATTTTAGGGCCAGACATTAAAAGTTATTAGACTGAACGCATGCGAGTTACAAACACAGCTGGAGAAAAGGCCTCTGGTTGTGTGTTGTAGCAACATTTCTTTTTGAAGCGATTCCTTTTATTCAAAACAAGTCTAAAATAACCGGGAAGGCTGAAGTTGGGTATTTGTGGGGAAACTCTCCGAACGCGGTTCCAGGCAAGGAGGCCGCTGTGCCACCGTGGGCCGCGCGGGAGAGCTGGCCTGGGCGGGTGCGGAGCCGTGCCAGGCTCTTCCGGCTCAGTTAGGCCGCCACAGAGACCCTGGCCCCATGCCCGGCCACCTTCTCTCTCCTTCCCTTACGTCCCCAACTCTCCCCCAAGGCACAGGCTTTTCCCGGAGTTAAGAGTCGCATGTAACCGTCCAGAACTTTTGGAAAATCCAGGAACCAAGTGAAAGCATGGAGCCCGCTGCCTCTCCGAGTCCTGTGGCCTCCCGGGGCTGCTGACAAAGGGGCCTGTTTGTCTAACTTTAAAAGTCCTAGAGTTAAAATGAATTGGGGAGGGGGGTGGCGCTGTAAATGTGAAGGGGCCTACAGGAGGGCTGACTGTGGGAGAAATTTGATGCTGGAGACAAACAGACCAGTAAATTCGCCTTTGACGTAATTTGCAGCATTCACACCCCACCCCCACCCCCACCCCCGTTTTTTAAGGAGTCTTGCCTCCGAGATATCCTCCTCTCGTGCAGGCTGGTGGGATTAAAGGGTTTCTCCACCATCTCCGAGGGATACATTTTCCAACTCTGGGATTTTTAAAATATCTTATTAAGGGAGTCCTCAGAGACATGAATGTGTGTGAATGGGGGAGGGGTTCATGACTCCCTGGGAATTAAAATGTGAGATCTTTCCCGAGGTGCTTTAAAGCAGAGGAGGGGTGGTGAGTTTACACCTATTGGCCTGGTTAGTTGGAATTGTTCCAAGGAGGAGAAGCAGAAAGCTCACGAATGGCATTCCGATCTTGTGTCCCCACTCGGGAAGGGGCTCCGGGAGCTGAGGACACCACAGAGCCTGCAGCGTGTGCGGGCCTTCTCCTGCTCCCTCCTCCCCTGCCCTCCCACGAGTCCCTCAGGAGCTGACCTGGGGGTCAGGCTGTTACACTCGGCCCTCAGCAAGGGGAGGATTTCAATGAAAGCAGAGGAGGAGGCAGCAGAGAGAGCCAGTGAGTGAGCTCAAGGGAGGGGAGGCCGCACAGGCGGCGGAGGAAAGGAATAAAGAAATAGGCACAGAAAGCAAGGTCGTTCCAGCAGAGATGCAGGGCTACCCCTCTCCCACCTGCCTCTTGTCCCCTCGGAAGGGTCACCCGGTTATAAGCTATGGCCCTAGGGTACGCTTCCGCTGTGGACTCTACCCAGCCTCTGCAATTGGACAGGCAGGTTAACGCTTCAGGGAGCAGGCCTGGAGCCTGATCCCCCTTTTCTGGCCAGGCTGACTGTATAAGGCCTGCCAGGCCCTCTTCCACACCTTCAACCTCCACCTAGGCCTAGGGGAATTGTCATGCATCCTGGGGTTAGGTTCTTACCCAGTGTTTGGGGGATCCTGGGACCCCAACATCGTGTGTGGGGTTCATTTGTAACATATGTGCGGGGACTAAATCACAAAGCTCTGTAGGCCCTCGATGGCCCTCTTCAGAGGATGTTCTCACGTCTATGATGCTGGTTATTGGAATAGGTGCGATATGGGTGATTACAGATAATGCATTTTCACTTGGCATAGTGTGAGCTAGCCCGTTAATGTTAACTATTTTGAAACACACACAAATAACCACACTAATAGTCTTCCCTGGTCACTTTGTAAAAGAACTCTGGGCTTACCCAGTGACGCTTAGAAGATCCACTGGCCCATCCCCCAAGCACAAGGCATCCTTGCCTCAGGGATTTCAGTTATCTGGAAACATCTAAAGTAGCTAGCTGCCTCCCCTGGCCAGAGTCTGCTAGACTTAGGGATTGTCAGGTTGAAGATGGCTGCTCTTTCTGCCTAGTCTTTGAAGGGTTTGGGGGCATTTGCGGGAGGAGGGTCTAGAAGGCAGGTCCAGCGTCTGGGCTGGATTTCAAGCTCTGACCAGGCACCCGTGGATGAACTGCCCTTTACACCAAGGGGCTTGCTGCTTAGATGGGTGTCAGTCGAATGAGCATAAATACTGGTGCCTTGGGGAGGCCGGGTCTTGCTCTCCACCTGGCTCCGGTTTAAGAGCCCTCGAAGCTGCGGCACTGGGTCGGATGCTCCTGTAGATAAACTCGGATGCCGAGTCCCATCCTGGGTGCTTATTTAGCGAGGTCCCTTCAGCTCGTAATTTACCCGGCCAGGGGCAGTGAGTGGGAACCGCAGGGAGAGGCCGCGGAGAACACCAACTCCTCGCCCGCCGACCCAGCAGGCCGGCCTTCCGCCCCAGCCATTTTGTATACAGCTTCCCTCCTCCGAGGCCGCGGGACCCCTGCAGACAAGCACCACCCCGAGCCCCTTGGCAGAGACTGGAGGGATCTGGAAGGATCCACCAGCCCCTAGCTCGGGGCAGGAAGGGAGTACGGCCCAGCGGATGGAAATGCGGTGCTGATCTGTCCCTAAATACCTCTGAGGCCCCCACGAAGTCGGGCGCAGAGGTGAGAGGCGCGAGGTGGTTGCCTCGGGAAGGTCAGCCAGGAGCAAAGCTTGGGGCTAGCGCAGGGCTGGGGATTCCAAACAGCCTAATCCGTGGCACTCTCTCCCATCCCCTCCTCCGGGTCCACTCTGCTCTGCCTTGATGCTCCCCCACATCCCGGCGCCTCCAGCACGTTAGCAGTGGAGCAGCCCCCAGCCAGGGGTGTGGATTGGGGGGTGGGGGACGCAGGGTGGTTTGTGTTGGGAGGGCTGACAGAACCTTCTGTGTGCGGCGAAGGAAGGAGGCTAATGCATAATGCACAGCGCCTGGAAGCCCGGCCATTAGCGGCCTGTCGGTGACACAGACAAACGACTGAGAGGGAGGAGATCCAGCTCGCTCTAGAGTTTAAATATACCAGCGTGGAGGGGAAACGCCATGATTTAAAAGTGTGTGTTTGCAGACATTCGCATATATTTTAATGATTTCCAGCAGGCCATGCGTCCCAGCTTTGCATCCCCCTCCCCAAAAGGGGGATGTGTATAGAGGGGAAGGGGGGCATGAAGGCAGAGTGTGAGGCCTCGACCCGAGACCCACCGCTAGCTTTTGAGCGATGAAATGTGCAGCAGGGAGAAAGCCAGGCCTAGGGAAGCCACACGACCGAAGGCCATCCCCAGATTTTTTTTTTTTTTTTAATCTGGCCATCAGGCTTCCACTCGGAACTGGACCTTCTACGTTGTACTAGAAAGGCCTGGGGGAAGGAATAAACCCTGCTACCTTGGCTTTCCCCAGGCGCCCACATTTCTGAATCTTCCCTTTCCACTGACAATCCAGAGACCTCATTCCTCCCCGTTTAACACACCAGTGTTTTTTAGCAATTAAGGCGAGAAGGGGGTGGGGATAAAGATAAGCCAATTTTTTTTCCGCCATGCAAGTGTGAAAGATAAGATAACGCTAAGCTGAGGCAAAGCGGCTGCTTACAACCTCCCCTCAGCGATTTTGATCGGTCACTTCTTATCTCGGAAAAATGCTCCTTTGGAAAACTGCATCAAAAAAAAAAAAGAAAAGAAAAAGAAAAAGGCTGAAGGAAAGCATTTTCATTTGGAAGTGACATTTAAAACCCACCTCCTCTACACCAGCACCCCCCTCTCCATCCACAGGGCTCCCCAGGAAAAGTCGCACCTCTACTACGGGGTTTCAGGCTTTCTCGTGGGGGACAGGATTACCTAGTGTAATTAGGCTGAATAAAACCAGGGATGCGTGATGAGGATTTATCCTGCATCCAACCCCAAGCTCGCAGCCGGGTTTTCCTTCTCTGAGTTACTGATCGGCGTTTGTGTTTCACCATCGCGCTCGTGTGTTGAAACTAAACAGGTAAGTTATATTTGGGACGGTCATATAACTATGTCAACACGAAGTGGTTGTTAATGCGAAATACTAAGAAACTCTGCTGATTTTTACAGGCCCCTGTAAAGGAAGGAAAAGGCGTCATGCGGCCCGGAACCCGAGCACTCTCGGCCGAACCGGACTCTCGGGGAGTCTTATAAAATCCTTTTCTCCGCACAAAAATCTCACGAAGGGGTTTCCGGAGACTTTGTATTTGTTGAGGGAGGTTTCGGTATTGAACTCCAGGCCCTTAGGGCGGCCTGTGAATTCCCCCCCGCCCAGGCGCTGGCCCCAGATCGCAAACATCAAGACAGGCGCCCCAGGACGAGTTGATGAGCCTCTGCGCCCACCTCCGGCTTAGAGCTCCCCAGCTCCCACCTCTTCACCCCCCATCCCGGGTTCGCACCTCGGCGCTGGGTGCACACTGAGTCTGCTCCCTCTGGGCGAGCCTGCACGACCTAAAGCCCGGGGCCAGCCGCGGCCGGATAGTCCCCGGGGAGCCGAAACCGCCGAGCGGGGAAACCCCTCCTCTCGCCCTTCCCCGAAAAGCCTGGCCGCGGCGTAGGCGCCGAGCAAGCGGGCATCCGCTGACAGCCGGGCCTCACGTAAGGCCCACACGCGTCCCATTAGTCAGCCTGAGTTCCCCTCGGGCGAGCCGTCTGGCGCTGCCCCAAGGCCGGGCGCGGGCGGGGAGGGGGTGCGGGGCCGCGGCGAGCTGGGAGCGGGGCGGGGGCACGGGCTCTGCGGGGCCCGGCCAAGCTCGGTTCCGCGTTCCTGGGCCCGCGGGTAAGCTGAGCCGGCGGGGCAGGCCGCTCCCAGGCTGGCGCCGAGGCGCCGAGCTGCGCTTCACGTGCCCGCCATATCAGAGGCAGCGGCGGCGGCGGCGAGGAGCGGGGGCAGGGAGGCGCGCCGCAGCTCCCGCGGGGTCTCCGGACCCCGCCTCCCCCGCCCCGCTGGGGTGCTGGGTCGGGACCACCCCGCAGCCCCCATCCCCGCGCCAGCCGAGAGCGGCGCTGCCAGACGCCGAGAGGCTCCTAGGGCGCCGCTCCGAAAGCTACGCGGCGGCGGCAGCAACCAGGGGAGGGTGCTCCTCGCAGCCGCCCCGGGAACTTCCCAGCCGCCCCGCCGCCGCCGCCGCCGCCGCCGCCGCCGCCGCTGCAGTAACCGGGACCGGAAGCCCTTGCGCCGCCCGGAGCGGCCTCCTCAGGCCCCCAGGGCTGTTCCAGACGGGGGATGGCCGCGCGTCACCCTGGATCCCTCCCGGCCCCAGGCGGCCGCCCTCGCCCTGGGGCATCCCCACTTAAGACCGGAGGACCCTTCTCGCGGTCCAGTGAGACCTCCCTCTATTACCGCCATCAGCGCGACTCCCCCCGCAGCTGGGACGGGAGGGGAGCGGAGCCGCCACTCCGGCCGGGCAGGAACACCTGCTCCCGGGCCCTGCAGCTGGGCGCGTGGTGCCGGGAGAGGCTGCCTACTGTTGTGTGCAGAGATCGCAGAGGAGAAAATGGGGCTCCGAAGCTCAGGGCCAAGCGCAGCAGCGCCTCGGCCGCCCCCATCTCCCACCGTTTCTGTGCGATCAAGCTCGAAGCTTGGGGACTCGAGTCCCTCTGAGGGTCGAAGGTCCGCCACCCCTGTGATCCAGCTTCTGGCCTTAAGAGGTCGTTCGCGAGACAAATGGGGCAAAACCTGTTTTGGGAGCCTTCCCAGTGTCCGCCCCCGCTCTCCAAACCAGACACACTCATCGCCCCTCGGCCCCTACTCTAGCCTCCAGCGAGGGACGTGAGTAGGTCATGGCGGCACTGGTACCAGGTTCGGACTTTGCCACTCCGTGTGGGGAGGGCCGATGGACCCTCCCCATCTCTGTGCCCCGAGGAGATCGAGCGGCCGAGATGACCCGCGCTGCTTGTCCTGCCTCACCACCCCCTCTTGCCTCCCCCGTCCCGCCCTCCCCGGCGCTCCTGGCCCAGGGCCCGGCCGGGGAAGGCGTTGTTTTGCCAGCGGGAGCCGAGCGAGTGCGCAGAGAAAAGCCTCCCTGCTCTAATGAGAGTGCACACAGCGCTGCAGCGAGGAGGATGATTACCCGGCGGGCGGGGGGGCGCGGGCCCGGGCCGCGGGCGGCGTGTGCGGCGGCCCCGCGGGCCCGGAGTCCCCGCCTGTCTGGCTGCTAATCGCACGCTTTCTGCTGTTACGGAGGCAGGCGGGAGCCGGCGGCCGAGCCCAGCGCCGGCGACTCGGCGGGTGACACGGAAACATGGCGCAGCGCCCCTCCCCCGCCCGCCCTCCCCGCGCTCCCGCCTCCCGCCTCGCACTTCCTCCCGCCCGCGCGGCTTTTGCAGTTCTAATGCTCTGCTGTCGGCCCGGCACCATTAAGCTAGCAGCCGCTTCTCGGCCGCCCCGCGCGTCTCTTTCCCCTTTGTTTTCGGGGTCTATAGAAATCGTTTGCTTTTGTCCCGAGTTCTCGTTAAACCAAACTTGTGGTGGCAACGGAAGGCGATGCGGGCGGGGAGGGGCCCGGGGATTTTTGGCAGCAGCCGACCAGAGCGTGGTGGAAACTTCTCTCGCTGGGTTCCCCGCCACCCCGCCTTCCCCCCTTCCCCCTCCCCTCACACACACAGGCCAGTCGGCCTGCGGACGCTTCCCCCTTCTCCCCCGAGAGGCCTCAGCGCTCCAGGAAGGAGGTCTGGGCTAGAGGGACTGTGACCAGGGGAAAAGAGCCTAGGGTGCATGTCTTTGGGCCCCGAGTTTTTGGCACTCAGTGACCTCGCTCCTTGAAGCCCTGACTTGCCTCTCTCTCGCTTTGGTCATTGGGGCTTTGTATCAGCCGGTGGAGAAGGAAGGGGAGGGAAGAGAAGAAAGTGGTTCACGTGTGTGGTTTTTATATTAAGGGTTTGTTGGAATCTCTCACCTCCAACTGTACAGCCGCTTTTATAGGATCTCGGGTGAGAAGGGGGAACGTGGGCCCCACAGGGGAAAGGGTCAGAAACCTAGGCCTGGGAGCTGGATCGTACTCTACTGGTCGGCTCAGCTACACTCGGTCCGCACGCGGGGTGGGGCGACCCTGCAGAGTGGAGGACGGACGGGAGGGCCCGGTCCCTTGATCCAGGAGACGCCAAATCTCCCTCCCTCCCCTCGCCCGCCGCCCCCGCGAGAGCGCAGGTCCCCCTGGCGCGCTCCCCAGCCCAGAGCGCACGCCGTGGCTCCGCACCGGAGCTGCTCAGGCGGCAATTTTTTAAGCCTGCAATTAAGCGAGGCGTCGCCGTGTCCTCTGCTAGTGTCGATCCTGTCAGTCGCACATGGCCTTGGTGCTCCGGTCCGAGGCCCCGCGATTAGTCACAGGCTCGCTTCGCTCCTTCCCTAATCCGCCTCTGCAGGCAGCCTGGGGACGCGGCCGACTTGGCGGCGCTGGCAGGGAGCCACTGCGCGCGGGGCGGGACGCCCGGCCAGTACCAGCCCCGCTGCGCCCGAGCCAGCGCGGGCCCCGGGGTGCGGGCTTGGGACTCCCTCCCCCCTTCACAGCCCCCAGGCTGGGGCGGCGGCGCCCCTCCTCCTCTCGCCCCACTCCCGGGCCTGCGAGATCTATTTGTGTGGTGTCATTTGCATAAAAATAGGACAAGTGTTTCAGTGCGTTCGAACGCGGGAGGCGAAATCCTTATTGATGTGTCTGTGTGGAGCCCTCGGTTGTCGGAGCGGTTTGATTTAGGGTGTTTGTGTTGCCTTCTGCGAGAAATGAGAGGAAATCCTGCGCAACGCCTTCGGCGGCCCGGGCCCCCCAGAGCATCCCCTCTGCACGGCCCGTAACCGTCCACCGCCTGGACCCTGGCGCGCCAAGTCCACAGCGAGCAGGTTGAGGGCCAAGCAGGCGACCCATTATGACTCATAAAACCGGGCGGCCTAATCACCAGCTGCCAACCCGTTTACGTGTGGCGCTTCCCAATGCTCCCTTCGCCTGGCCCGGGCCTCCAGCAGGTTTGCCCCGGACACGGCTAGAGCCACTCAGTGGGAGCTAATCAAGTGGCCGCTCGTTCCCGTCGGCGGCGCGGCTTCCCTTCCCGGGCGACCCCCACTCTCCCGGCCTTTGCGCTGCTAGCCAGCAACTCCTCAGCTTGGACAAATAGCTGGGAGGGCGCCGGCCGCGCGGAGCCAGTAAATCAATCATTAACTCCCCGGCGAGGCCTGGCCAGGGGAGGGAGCGGCGGCCAGAGCCGAGTCCGCGGGGCGAGGCCCCCACCCTGTGTTGGGAGCCGTCCACGCGCCAGCAGACAAGGTGCGTGAAAGTGGGTCCCCCCAGGGCCTCCCAACCCCCTCCAAGAGCCTCCGCCTGCAGGGCCTTGCAAGCCCGCACCTCGCCTCGCTGGGCAGGTCGGGTTACTGTGCGGCCCCCGGGCGGGCTGGAACATTAACAAGCCGCCCTGGGCCTTGCGGCCTGCTCTCCCCAGGAGAGCCTGCCGCGCTTGGTCAGGCTCCTCGGATCCGGTCGGGCTCTTCCAGACACCGGCTTGCCAAACCAAACCGATCGCCCCCGTGTCGACCAGGTTTCCCTGCGGCGCCCTCCCCCACGGAGCCCACCGTGGGGCGGCACACAGTGGGTTAAAAGCTCCGGTTCGCCCTGGCTCTTCGGCGGCGCTGAGGAAACGCTGATCAAAGTGCTCACGGGGAAGGAAACACACATGCACACTCGGGCCTGGGTCGAAGAAGGCCAACTGGAGAGACGGCTCGGGAGCCGCCTGCCTCGACCCGCTTCCCACACTCCCGGGGACGCGGTGGCAGCCCGCGCGATTCTTTCCGCGGAGCTCGGCGCGGCGGGGCCGGGAGGACGGCGGGGAGGGGGAGGAACGAGGGGGCGGGAGGCGAGCCCGGGCTGCGCGCCAAGAGGCCCGGAGCCGCAGATTAGTCACCGCTCGGCTGGGTGCTCACGGGTGCGCCGGGGAACCGGAGGGCAGGCGTCGGCCCCGCTCCGCCAGGCTCCCGGGGCCTCGGCGCCGCGGCGCGGGTGTCCCCGCCCCCACCCCCGCGCGCGCCCGGCGCGGCTGGAGGGACTCTCGGAGGCTCGCGCTGCCGAGATCCACTTGTCAGTTCAAGGGCAGGACAGAAACTCTGCAAGCAGAGTCTTGCGAACAGGAAATTTCTCATTGACAAGGTGCTGCCCCTCCCCCACGCCCGGCTTCAAAACAAAACAAAAACCCGGCGCGAGCGGCCAACGCACCCAGCCTGGGCCCGCCGTGGCCTGCGCCCCTCCGCCGCTTCGGCGACCCCCACTGCGTGGCCCCGGCCCGGGGAGTGGAGAGCTCGCCGAGCCCCGGGCCCCGAGCGCAGGCGGCAGCCGACAAACAGGCCCGGCGGGCAGGTTGGACTCGGGCCCCGCCGAGGGCGCCGGGCTGCCACCCTCCGGGGCCCGGGCAGGGTCGGGCGGGGGCGCGAAGCCCGGGAGGCTCTGCGCCTTCTCGGGTTATGAACCCGGCGGAGCGGCCGTGCAGAGCTGGAGGCCACCGGGTCAGCGGCTCCCGGGAGGCGTGGGGGGCGGGGAGGCCGCGCGGCGCCGCCGACTCGGTGAATCCCTCTGCGGGGACCCGGGAGGGCGGCGAGCTCGGCCTGGCAAAGTTCCTGTGGAAACTCCATGTTTAGAAACTCCAGCGGCGTTGCGGGAGGTGATGGAGAGGAGGGCGCGCGGGGGCGGCCGGCACCCGCCTCCCTCTCCGGGGGAGGGGGCCCCGCGCGCCCCCCAGCCCGAGGCGAAGTCTGGAGGGCGGGGACGGCCGGGTCCCTGGGTCTATTCTTTTGTGTCTGTCCCTCTCTTTCCTCCACACTCTAAAGGAGATGTCTAAACCCGTTTCGTTTATTGAATTCAGCCAGAAGAGGAAGGCTGCCTTTTTAGGGACCCGATATTCAGAGTAATTTCGTATTTGACACATGTAAATACTTAGTACTCTCAGGTAAGGTCAAATTATTTATCATCTTAATTTATATTTCAATAGGCCTACAATTTAGAGGCGCGAAATGCCTCCTTATGAATCATTATGGTCTATTAGGGGAAGTAATGTATAAACAGCACTATTTGGGAGGGAATCACTTATGTTGACATTTAAATGGCTCTTCAATAGTTAAAAAAAAAAGAGAGAGAGAGACATTCGAGTGCCTTTGATTAAATATACAATTTACACGACCATCAGCAAAGCCATCAGGAATATAAATTCTTCTTGGGATTTTTATTTATTTATTTCCGATTTTTTAAAAGCCTTCCAGGGCGTGCATGTCATTTAATTCCTATGGGAAAATCCACAAATTTCAGGCAAAATATCATTCTCCTCTCCCCCAGCTAATGGCTTATCAGAAACCCAGGGAATCACTGGAAATGTGGGCAAACTCCACCAGCAGGCGCCCCAGTGGGATATTGGTAGGTCTTTGTACCTCAGTAACAGCATCAACCACCCTATAACAATATTGCAACGTATTTATGAAACATCGTAGCTTCCCTGCTGGAGTGGAACCTTCCTGAAGGCCTGTGTCCATCCATCCAACCCGCCACTCCCACAGCACTCAGCACAGGGCCTCATACCATTTTAAGTCATCCTCCTACACCTGCTAAAATATCACAGGCAGAGGCTCTTCCTGGCTGCCTCCCTTCCCCACCCCCATGCACTCTTTATTGAATTACCTTGTTGTATTCATTCCCTTGAAGCATCTCCCATCTTTAGAATGCCCTTCCTTGACCCCACATCTCCTTCCCCGGCTCCCTATTTATCTGTTCCCCTGCACAGCTGTACTTCTCAAAAGAGGTGTCTACATCCATGTGGTATTTCCATTTCCTTACCTTGTGTGCACTCAAAAAATCAGCTCGTTTTGAAGTTATTCTGAGATATTGGGATAAATGCAGCTTTGTTTGCAACAGTATAAGATTAGAAACAACCTAAATGCCCAGCAATGACATTGATGGTTCATGCATACCACAGAATACTCTGTAGCTATTTAAAAAAAATAAAAAAGATCTGCTCTGTAGTATCAATAGGGATGACCCCTAAGGTCTATTGTTATAGGAAAAACATAATGTGCAGAAAGGGTATGTATAGTATGTTGCAATTTGAGTATATTACAGTTTGTACAAAAAGCAACAGGATACAGACAGATATTTGTAGATAGGTGCATTAAACATCTTCACCTCTGCTGGGGAGCACCCCCCACCACTGTCTTCATTTTCAGAAATGGGAACACACCACACAAGCTGTTCCCTACCTCACCTAAGACACTTATCACTACATCTTACAGATCATTTTCTCTTAGAGATGAGCCTTGTCTGTGCCAAGGCTCGTGGAATTTCACTGTATAGATACATCATTTATCACTCTTCGACCACCACCCTCCCTGGCGATTCTGCAGAAAGTGTTCAAGTTCACTGGTCACTTCCTTGTTGCTTTGGGGCAGGGGGTATGTGGTTCAGGACTTCCTTGGCCTTGGAAACACTCAACACCCCTGACCACTCCCCGCTTGAACTGCTCTTGGCTTCCCAGATGCCACACACACACGGTTTTCATTCTACCTCTGAGTCTCTTTCAGTCTTTTTCTGGACTCTTCTCTATGCTCTATTTCTCTATGCTCTATGCCTTGGGCCTGGAGCCTCCCTTCCCCCTCCCCAGTCTCATCCAGGCCCCTGTCTTTAAATACCACCTCCTTGCTGATGACCCTTCAATTTGTTTTTCCAGTTCCAGGCCCCCGTATCAAACGGCAGCCCTGATATCTCAATTGGGCAATCTACAACCCGCTTACTGCTAACAATAGCTAACATTTGCAGTGCTGGCAACACTCTTCCAAACGCTTTATAGAAATGAACTATTAATCCTTACAACTACCCTCTGAAACAGGTAGAATTATTATGCACATTTTACAGATGAGGACACTAAGACAGAGAGGTCACAGAACGTTCCCAAAGCGACTCGGAACATGGTGGAGTTAAGATTCAAACCTAGGCCGAAAAAACAAAATCAATTAATCTACAAATATTTGGGAGTATTTACTAAATGCCAAGCCCTGCAACAGGTCCTGGAGTTAGTGTGGTAAGCAGGACAAATTATCCCTTAAAAAGGGACGAGCTCTTCCCCTGGAACTTGCCGTTTGTCCCAACTGCCTTCCCTATCAGAGAAAATGTCTCAGCCACTTAAGTGCTTAAAGCAGAATCCTGGAGATGGGAGGGAAGGATCCTTCTTGACCTGTCTCCTTCCTCAAGTCCACTGGCAAGACTCAGATTCTACTTCGAGATGTTCTATCCAGTAAGCCCACTTCTTCCCATTCTCCCAAGTCCACCTTGACCAGGGTAGCATCTCCTTGCCTGGATTAGCATACAGGATTATTATTCCCACTGGTCTCCAGGCTGCCACTCTCACCTCCCTCCATCCCATCCTCCACATGGCAGCTACAAAGGTCTTTTGGGGGGAAAAAAAAACAAACATGTCACATGTCACTACCCGACTAGTTCCCACTGCACTTGGAAGAAAACCTAAACTCCTTAACAAGGCTTACAATCCCTGTCACCTCATGGCTTGCCACTGTCCACCCTACTCACCGAGGGCCTGTAGTTAGCTCCTTCATAGGCTCTGAGTCTTCCTCCCTGGGCTGTCATCTCCCCAACAAGACTGTACACTCCATAAGGACAAGGCGCACCATGACAGTGGACTAAGTTTGTGTCAATATCCAGCAACAAATGTGTATAAATGTAATGTTCTCATAAGTTTGCAGCACATTCATGGCATAGTGCCTGGCAAAAATAGATGCTTAAAAAATACTCGATAAAGAGTAAACGAATCATGGAATGCTTAATACATTTTTGCTAACTGTAATCAATATTCTATATTGTGGCCAGAGAAGAAACCAAGTTCAAGAGAGCAAGACAATTGTGGGCGTGTGCTTCAGGAAAAGCACGGTGCCGGGGTTTGCAGGGAGTGGCTCTGTAGTTCTGGTGAGAACTGAGACCCAAGAAATTAGGAGAGTAAAGCATGAGGCCAGAGGAGTCATTATTGCCTGGAGAGGCCCATGGGCTGCAAAAGTACAGGTTTTTGTCAAAGGAGCCAGGGTTCCTGCGTGTGCACGCTGGGGGCAGGCCTTGGACGTCCTATCCTTGCTAAATGCCATAGACTATCAGCCCCAGGAGATGAGAGAGGGACCTCCTAGTCAAGACAGAGCAAAACAGAGCCCAAACCAGAACCTCCTTAGAGTACTTTGCCTGTTGGCCACCTCTTGGTCCTTACTTGGTGGCAAGAGATCGAGACCATCTTTCTTCTCGAGATCCTCAGAAACCAGAAGAGTGGGTTCTGGTCACAGGTGACCTCGGGCAGTTGGAGTTCTTCTCTCAATTCTACGCCATTCAACTTTGAACCGTAACTGTCATTACAATGCATTTGATGGCAAAGCAAGTCTTTTTTAAGGATGAATAATTTCTCCGTGATAAAAATAGCTACTGTTTATTGAGGGCCTTCGCTCTTTCCAGTTACTTTATTAGGTACATTTCCAAGTTACCTCACGTAAGCCCCCAAAATAACCCTCTGGGCGGGATATTATGATTCATATTTTACAGCTGAGGAAACTGAAACTCACAATTGCCCTCGCAAAATATATAGCTAATCTGGCCGACTTTGGTGACAGGGATTCGATCTGACTCCAAAGCTGAGCTCTCTCCAGTGGAGTATATTGTCTCCCACACATACACGCTGTTTCCCCAAACCTTAAACTACGTCTGGGATCAAATCCTACATAGCTTCTCCAATCATGTCCTTCTGAGGTCATCTTGACAACTTGCCAACTGCAGTAAATATCAGAAAAGGAGTCTGTTTCTTTCTGGGATCAGCAGGTCTCAGCTGATCTGTTGTGTTCACCATGGGAACCTAAGAATTTATCATCTGAATGAAAAGTTGCCTTCCTCCCAGGTAAGCTTTGAAAACATATGGGACCAAGTTCAAGGGAAGGACTTCCTCCTCAGAACAAGTAGATTCTCTAGCTCTGTTTAAAAAGTTTCTCCACTTCCACCAATGCTAAATTGGGGCTCAGGGTTTGGGGAGATTATAAGCCACCTTGCCCTTTCATACTTTTGGGCAAGGGTTTTCCCGGCTTTGGGCTTTGATAAAGATTATTCTGCTCTTGCCACAGGGAGAGCTGAAGCAGGGAAGAGATATATCAGAAGAACCCACTACCCAGCCCTTCGGAAGCTCTTGAGCTTGGGGACGAGGAGGGTCACTAGCCTTTTTCAGCTCTTTGGAGAACAATAGCTAGGATTTATTAAGGGCTCACTATCCGCCAGGCACAGTTCTAAACATCTTATGTGCATTCATGATGTCATTTCATATAGAAAACTACCCTATAATAAAGGTACTATTATTATCCCCATTTCACAGATGAGGAAACTGAGGCTTGGAGGATCATTAACTTGCCTGCCTGCCTGGACACTCATTGCCCAATTCCTAGAGCCTCAACTTTGATCCATGCAAGTCTTCCGACTTTCCAGGCACCTGTGGTCAACGTCATTACTCTGCCAATTCCACAGGCTCGTCACGATTGGGTGCTTTATTCGGATCTAAAGGAAATGGCCTTCACTCCATCCTGGCATGCCAACGATGTCCCCTGAGGACATGACAGCAGTGCATTTGTCCCAAAGGTCCCTCTAAGATGCCTCCTGTGTTCTGTGGCTTTCCCAGATACAGCCCATTCTGGGCGAGCGGAAGCTCCGGGTTGATCCCCGTGACCGAGTGTGGTCATCCCTGGCCTGCTCTCTTTGACAAAGCATGCTGGTCAGGGGGTGGATGCCCTTGCCGGTTCAATACCAGTGGCTGCGCCGGGACCTTCCTGACCTGATGGCTGGCACAGGGAGCGTGGAGGAGGGAAGATCAATCTCCAAGATAATTTAGGTTCTGTCTTTCTTCAAACCAGCCTCTGTCCTCTGCTCTAGGTCTGGCGGCTATGATTAATGCGCCACTGAGTATTTCCTCTCTTCAGCTTCTCCCTGGCTTTGGGGTTTATTTTACAGCCGTTGCCAGAGTTTCTCCTCAGCAGAGAGTAAATACTCAGAGATTGGAGCCCAGCCCTTGGTGTTACTCAGACAGCGTCCCGGGCGGCGGGTGGCACCGGGCCATTCCTGGAGTAGGTGATGCTGCTGCTCGGGGTTCAGCGCTCACCCACCACCTCCACCAATGGAAGCCTAATCTTTTTAATTATTCTGAAAATACCAAAACTAAGGATTGCAGGGAAGGCAATTAATAGGATTCATACGGTCTCGTCCTCATTTGTAATTATATATTATTATTTTTCTCCCTACTCTGTTCCAATAATGACTTAAGGCTGCTTCCAAAGATACACAAAGCCCAGCAAAGATAAATAGAAGGAGTGGGACATGAATTATAATGTCATGCCCGCTCACAACCTCTGTGCCCCATTCCACATAATAGAACTGAATTCATAACGCCTGTCAAAAATGAGGTAATTCTGCTCTTTTGGTGACAACACTAGGCTCTTTGTAAAGCAAGGGGTTGGTACACAGTAATGAAAGGATCGGGGAGGGCACAAGAGATCCCATTTCTCATGCTGGCTCCCTCAGATATGACCTTGGACAAGTCACTCATCCTCTCTGGACTTTGGGTTCTGAAATTCTCAAATGTCTCTGCCCATCTCTGAGGCCCCTCCTCCCTCCCTCCCACACCCATCATCACCATCACTCAGGCAGAAGCCGGCACTGCCCATCTGGCATGAGGCCCCCTAGGAATTACTATTAGAGAGATGGGTTCTCAGGAAGCTTGCTCATTCGCGCGCGCTCTCTCTCTCTCTCTCTCTCTCTCTCTCTCTCTCTCACACACACACACACACACACACACACAGAAAAATCTTCCCAGACACTGAAACAATGCAACTTGAATTGTCTCTTCCCCTAAGGCAAGGACTCCCAATCTTTAGCTAAAGAGAGACTTCCAGGAGCTGGGGTAGCATGGAGAACATCCTTCTGGGAGGCAGGGACTCACGACCCTCCAGACCTTCTCTCTCTCCCTCCCTCAGGGGTGAGCTACTTTCCTTCCTCCTCTTGCAGTTCAAGACCTCAGAACCTGGCCTGACTCGCTAGATGCAGTCGCAGCTGGCCTTCACTCCCTCCTAACCACATCTTCCACTTTGTTTATCCCTTGCAGCACCTGACACGATGCTTTGCATATTATTTGCATAAAACACCCAGTGTACTCCCCTCCCCCACCCAAAGTCACCATCACCCCTCTACTGCCTCTATGAGGGCTCCTCCAAGTTTTTCTTGAAGGATTCTGCAGGCCAGAGGAGCTCCCGAGGCTCAGCTCTCATCATTTGCCTCAAGTGGGAGGCGGCTGGGAAGACCGTTTTTTAAAAATACAAGCCCACCTGGAAAGCACACACACAGTAGGATTCCATTTACATCAAGTTTTAAAGTGGCCAAAACCAATCTAAGGTGTCAGAAGTCAGTGTAGGGGCGACCATGGAGGAAGGGGGACAAAGAGGAGGGGCATACCCCCTGGGAGGGGGCACAACAGGGGCTTCTGGGGGGGCTGGGCACACTCTGCATCTCCATCTGGATGCTGGCCACATGGTGTGCTCAGCTTGTAAAGATTCATCAAACTGTACACTTAGGATTTATACACTTTTCTGTCCGTGTGCCACACTTCAGTAGAATGTTAACAAAATTAAAAATATATATAAATAAACAAACTGGAGAAGAAAAAGGCTTATAATTGCACACGGGCTCTGGGCAGGAGACCTGGCAGCAGGAGAAGGGAACACGCTGGGTGGAGTGGGGGTGGGAGGGGAGGGCAGTGAAGATGCTCTAGAGACAGCCAGGAAGCGTGGTTTAAAATCACAGGAACAGAAGCAAACTTTCTGCTCCATGATAGAGGCAAGTCATTGAGAGGGATGCACCAGGCAGCTGTGCCACATTCAGGGTGAGGACTCCCAGTGTGGCTTCACAGCTGCCCTGCCCATGGCCCAGGACTCCAGAGAGAGAGAGCAGAAACCCGGTGGCGTTAGCTGATGGCCAAGCCCCCTGATCCTGCCTTTTCTCCCATCTTCCTCTCCTCTGCAGGCACTTCCTTCCACGCCAGCCAAACTGGACTTTTCACTCTCCCCTGAACAGGCAGAGCCTTCCCCCATCACTGCCCATGAATGTTTCCCTCCAGGAACTCCTTTCCCCCTTCTTTCCTCTAACCCTGCTCCTTCTCCCTGGTTCCCGCCAGCCACCTGGTCATGACACCCAGTTCCACAGAAAATGCAGTCCAGGGACCTGTGAGTCACCTCTGACCTCTCCGACCATCTCGCCCCTTCAACTTGACCCATCTCCAAATCCCGTTTTCTTTCCTCTGCACAGCTGTCCAAGTATCCATTCTCTTTGCATCCAGCACCTGCCCAGCACATTCTCTTGCCTAAGCCCTGACAATGACCTCCTGACAGGTCCCCGTCATCAGCTCCTGCCCCTCTGCCATCCATTTCCGGCACAGCAGCCAACAGTGATGACCATCCCCACAAATATTGACCACTGCTGGATATCAGATGCCCTTGCCGGGCACTCAGCACACCCTGGGGAGCAAAATGGATGCCTGTCCTTGAGGTGCTTATATTCCAGCAAGAGAGAGATGGATGATAAACAATAAAGGTAATAGGTCATAAAATTACCTTGGATGGTAGACAATGATACGCACCATGGAAAGAAAGGCGGGAGCAGGTAAGGACCGGAGGACAGGGGGTGGGGAGAAGGTTGTAAGATTCAGGGGTGGTTAGGGGAGCCCTCTTTGAGAAGGTGAGATGTGAGTGAAGACTCCAAGAAGGTGAGAGAGTAAGCTAAGAGGATTTCTGGAGGAAGAGGGTTGCAGGCAGAGGCATAGCCACTGCAAAGGCCCTGTGGTGGGAGAGTGAGCGCCTGCAGTGTATAAGGAAAAATCAGGATTCCCATGTGGCCAGAGTGTAAAGCAGGAAGATGGATCAGACAGGTAACAGAGACCAGTTCCTGGAGCCAAAGCAATGATACTCCCACAGCTTTCACTATTGAGATGAAGATGAAAACCCTCAGCCAGCCCACCAGGCCCTGTCCTTCAGACCTTGGCTCTTGGCTTGTTTCCAGCGCCTTCCCATACCTGGGCCATCCCAGGAGCCTGCTGAGATCCATCTTCCCTCCACCCACTTTGCCTAGTCATTCAGAGCTCTATCCAAACAGCATTTCCTCTAAGACACGTTCCCCGAACCAGGTTAGTCTCCCAGCTTCACCCTCTCAAACCGCCTGGCCCTTCCCTGCACCACAGGCCTCACCAGTTCATTGCAATCCATCATTAAGTCTATAATTAGTTCATTTAGTTCAGCGCATCTCCTACAGGTGTTTACTCTGTGCCAAGCACTGTCCTGGGTGCCAGGGCACCGAGGAGAACAGGACTGACAAGGTCCCTGTCCTGAGGGAGACAGACCATAAACACAGAGCAAATAGAGAGGATAACTTCAGATGATGACACGCGCTACCAAGATGAACTGGGGCAGTGCGGCTGCGGGGGGCGAGGATGGCAAGGAAAGTCTCATCTCTGGCATGACTTCTGAGCTGAGAGGAGGCCAGCTGTATGGAGATGGGGGAAAGAGAGCTCCAGGCAGCCGAAGGGCAAGTGCACAGGTCCTGACGTATGACTGCCCTCGAACTATTTGAGCAAGAGGACGGCTGGTGTAGCTGGAGCTAGAAGGGCAGTCCCACGAGACCCAAGACCCTCCGTGGCTCCATCTTCTGTGCTTGCTCCCAGCTGCCGCTCACAGCGTTTGTTGAATGAAGGAGTGGATATTTCACTTTTGCCCCTCCTTCATTCCCACTTTGTCCAAGAACTCTGCCCAGCCCCCTCCAGAACTCCAAGAACCAAAACCTTGGAACCTTCGCTTGAGATCCTTGGATGGTCAGCTTGGGGCTCGGCACCCCCTTGAAGTGGTGCAAAAATGGGGGCCTTGGTACCTGTGTCCATTCTTCTAGGGGCATGTGCATCAAGTCCAGAGAGAACTGAATCTCAAAAACATTTATGAAACAGTGACCTAAACCCCTGGCTTTCAAGATACAGTAACTGAGGTCTAGAGGATGGACCGTGTATCCCAGGCTCCCCATCAGGCCACGAGATCCATTCCATCTTGCTGCAAGAAGCCAGGGTGGGCTCTCTCGTTGGTACTTGCAGACTCACAGCCTCATGTGTGGTGGCTTGCCACGGGGTCCTTCAGGATGGTTGTCCTTGCTTGAATCTGTAACGCACCCTAACTCTCTTGCGACGGGTCGCTGTCCTCTCTCCTCTGATTATGCATTCCTGGAGGGCAGGACAGGCGTGTTGGATTTTTAAAACGTTACTTGACCTTACTCTTTCCCTCTGTGTCCACACACTTCCGACTGAGGGACTTGAGCACTGGCTGCTCAGTAAGCTCGTTTCTCCCACCCCTGAAGGACCACGGCAGCCGCCACTCGGGGCATTCACTGGCTTGTGGTCAGGCCTGTGGCCAAATATTCTTAGCAGCCTTCAGCTGACCATCCCGAGCATCTCAACTCTCCTGTCACCAGGGCTTCACCGCCAGGGCTGAGATGCTCTCTGTTTTCAAGCAGACAACTCAAGAGCCTAGAGTAAAGGGAAGTGTGCTCGTTTTAAAGGCCTGCAGCCTAGCGTCACACTTAGCCAGCTGCTGTCCGCTGCCGCCCGGGCCAGACTGTTGGGAGCACGCGTTGTGACTTAGCAGACCTGCTCGGCGCGGCAGGAATGCTCAGCCACAGCAGGGCGGTGAGCACGGCTGACCTCTTTCCCGGGCCCCAGGGCAGCTCTGAGGCCGGGGACATCTCAGACCCTGGCTGACCTTCCTTTCTATGGGTCAAAGGCATCCACTGCGAGTCAAGCAACAACTTAAAAAAAAAAAAAAAAAAGGTCCTGGGGATCAAAATCCCGATTTTGGCCCTTTCCTGAAATCCCTGGGTGAATTCCCCTTCAGGATGAATCTGTTTCTCCCACTCCGGAGGGGACGTCACATTTGGCCTGCCACCAAGCTGTACGTGCAGTGGTGGGGGTGGGGATAAGGGTTGAGAGAGGGCCTTGGGGACCGTCCAGCAGGGCACTGTGGGTGGGGAGGGTGGTGTAGAGTCAGTAAGGGAGCTCTAGTCAGTTACGCATGTTTGGGGGTGAAGGTTTCCGCACACTCGCCATCTGCCCACAATGGTGTTTGGAGGCAGGACACATCCGAGAGCCCTGCAGAGCTGCAGCCCTGGCAGTGGGTGGTGGCTTTGTCAGCCTCTTCTGTTGGGCTGCCACCACCGCCATGTCCCTGCACTGCCAGCCCATCAGAGCCGCATGTAATATGTCCCTTGACCTCCCCGGACTCCACGCCTTTTCTTCTGGTTTCCTTCCAACACTTTCTCATTTCCCTCGGGGTGGCTGGATCTGCAGCTGTGTCTTACTTTCCTCTGTCCATTAGGCTCTGGAAGTGCAGGGACATAGCCTGGGAGGAGATGTGGGCTGGAGCGCAGGTCAGCTCCCTGGTAGGGGTGTGTGTGGAAAGGGGTTCCCTCTCCCTCCCAGCATCACTGTTCCACCAATCCACAGTCAGGTTCAGTGTCAAAACCCTGCGTCTTTGAAGGTGCCACGCGGTGAGGAAAGGCAGTTGTGGAATGGATCCGAGGAAGGGGCAGGGGTCTCGGGAGGGGGGACGAATAAGCACCAAAGCTGTGATAGGAGGAACCTTCCGAACCGCCCCCCCATTGCGCTATTTTGGGATTTGAGGACTAGGGGGGAAGTGTTGAGCCAGGGGATTAAGGGGACCACTCTGAAATCAATTCTATTCTATAAACGCTTATTAAAGACCCTCTATGGATAAGTCAGGTGTTATGGGAACTACACTGCCCTGAGAAAGACACCCCGGGGAACCTCGGGGGAAGTGCCAGGCCAGAAGGAAGATGAAGGGGTTTGTGTAGGGGGTGGGCCGTGGGGGCGATAAAGGCAGGTGGGGCCCACCTGGCTTGTCCTGTTCTGGGAGGCTGCCCACATAGTCCGCTCAAAGCCGGGTGAGCCGGTGGCACAAGCAGGTGAGGTCCCGGCCGCCTGCTGTGCACCCAGCAGGGATGTGCTGGGGCAGCAGCCTTGGGGGAGGTGTGTGTTTGCTGGAGACAGTGAGTCTGGAGGGTTTAAGGGAGCCTAGAGTTGGCGTTTTTCCTCACTAACCTCACAAAACGGGCAGGTAATAAAAGAGCAGAAATAGTAATACCAGCAGCTGGCACGTCTGAGCATTTGCTACGGGCGGGCGCTGCATGGGCTTCTGTCCTAGATTACAGATGGCCGAGATTTCTTCGTAGCTCCTCCCACCAAAGGGGTGTGTTCTGGACTGAAATGTGTCCCCCCCCCCCCCAGATCTCTGTTTTGCAGTCCTGACTCCTCCTGGTTCAGAATGTGACTGTATTTGGAGTTAGGGTCTTTGAAGAGGTAATTAAGTTAAAAAGTGGTCATCAAAACTGAGGTCACATAGATGGGCCCTAATCCAATCTGATTGGGGTCCTGATAAACCAAGGAAATACAGACACAGACACACACAGAGTGCAGACCATGTGAGGACACAGACAGAAGGTGGCCATCTACAAGTCTCCTCAGGTGCAGGCTCCATTCCCTCCCCTAGAAGCTGGGCTGGCCCGGTGACTTGCTCTGACTGAAGGAACGCGGCAGAAGCGATAACTGTGTGACTTCTGAGACAAGGCTTTAAGAGACCTCGCGGCAACCTCCTTCACCCTCTCAGGCAGTTCTGAAAATGCCACATAAGGAAGCCAGTCTTGTGTATTAGAGGATTTAAGGTGACAGGGTAGAGAGCCACCGTTCACCCTAGCTGGGAGCTGGCACTAACTACCAGACTGTGCGTGAGGCCATCTTAGGCCTCCTCTGAGGTGAGTGACTTGCATGAATGAGCCCTGCCAACCCACCCAACAAATCATTGTCATTTTATTATTATTACTATTATTGTTCTTTGGGAGGAGGTAATTAGGTTTATTTATTTATTTTAATGGAGATACTGGGGATTGAACCCAGGACCTCATACATGCTAATCCCCCCTGAAATTGTCATTATTTTAAGCCATGATGTTTCAGAGTGTTTTGTTACACAGCAATGGCAAACTAATGTATCTCATTGAAACATACTGTCGAAAGGTTACCATCCAAAAGTTTTAGAAGAAAGTTTATGTTTTCCTGACTATTGGGCAAAGCCCTCTATTAAATGGGAAAAACCTTTACCTAGAACTATTTCATCCTTCAGCTACCTCTGGCTTGACCCCGCACTATGTCTGCGCCTGCTGTTTCCAATTCTGGGGCACAGCATGGGGTACCTCTCAGGAGGTAAAGGGGGCAGGGAGTGCTCTCCCTGAATCATCAAGGGAGAGGAAGACCACCATTTCTTTACCCACCGACAAGCAGCTGCCCAGGCCAGTCAAATCCCCGGAGGTCTCAAGTCCTCAGATATCATTTAATCAGACACCTTCTGGATACACAGCAGTAGAATCACTATGGAGATAGCCACCATTAATTTAGCTTCTACTAAGTACTAGGTGCACAGTCAATGCATTCTCTTATTTAATCTTTGTGGAAGGATGGTCAAAACAAGTCACTAATCACAATTATTACCCTCTTGTGGCTGAGGAAACAGAGTCAGAGAGGTTAAGTAGCTCTACTCAGGTCACAAAGCTAGTGGGCCTGGACTTGCAAACTGATGGTCTTTCCTCTCCTCCAAGGCTAGATACTTAAGAAGAATGGGGATTTTTCCCTGAGTGAAGAGAAAGATGAGGAGCTGGTCTATGAGGAGGAGCCAGGCCAGGTTTGTAAGGGAGAACCAGGGTGGAGCCACCAGGAGATGCCTCCGGGAGCAGGTGAGGCAGTCAGAAGCCGGAGGAGCTGCGAGGCCTTGGAGAGGTGGGGATGGGCTGGGGGTGGGAAGCCCTTCCACGGTCCTTACATGGGGGCAGGAAGGGGCCTACAGAACCCACCCCTGCAGCAGGCTTTGCCCCTCCACCACCCTTCCTCCTGGCTCCTGCTGGCTTCTCCTCCGGGTTGACTCCAGCCTGGGCAACTCCCCAGGCGCCCCTCCCTTCTTCCCTCCCTCCTGCTTATGCAAATCTCTAACCAGAGAAGACCGACTTGATTAAGGGCTGACTGTGTGCTTATCTGCACACCCTCATTTCATCCTCATGGCCACCCCCACTTTACAGATGGGGAAACCGAGGCACGGAGCTGTGAGAGGGTCAGCAGCCCGCAGTGTGGCCGAGCCTCGTTACTCCGTGCAGGAGTCCTCTTTTGGCCTCCCCAGTCCTCCAGGACCTGCCGGGCCATGGATCCCCGAGGTGCTTACACACGTGCATTATTCACTTGGGCACGTGGTGTGTATTCATCAGTTTGCTCCCCTTGGCCAGCATCACGGAGGCAAGTGGACCATTTCTCGCCCGCAGTGCGGTGTCGGGCACATAGATGGAGCTGAGCAATGTGAACTCTGGTGGCTAAACTATGGCATGTCTGCGCAGACTCCTCCCTCTCCCCCCCCCCCCCCCCCGCTCTGAACAACACAGTTGCCTGATGTGAGGCTGATGGGGGAAGTGAGGGAGCCCCAGAAGGAAAGGCAGGACGACCAGAAAGAGCATCTTCCTCAGACTGCCCAACACAGGCCCCAGCGCCTTTTTCCAGAATAAGAGTGTGAGCCTGAGGGGTCAATGGACCCCTACCTCAGAGAGACCTCAACCACCTTCCCAAAGGACAGCTCATCTCAGCAGGCACGTAACAGCAACTCCCTCTCTTGTCCTGCCTTCCCAGGGTGCCCGTTGGGCAAATCCTACCCACTCAGGCACCAGCTGGAACCCAGCCTCTCTTTTAACGCTGCTTTATCCAGAGGCACCCTTGAAAGCTGCTCCGGAAGGCAAGCCATCACCCACTTTCCCCTGGGAGCCCGGGAGCTGGCCCCAGTGGGCTCCTTTTGACCTCAGCTCCCCGACTCTCTCCCGACCTGGGGTGAAGAAAGCAAGGGCAGAGGTGGACCACACCCACAAGAGCCACTCTTTGATGGCCTTCAGTTCAGCTATCACTCGGCTCACCATCCCTACACACATGGGCCTCCTGAGGGCCCCACACCAAGGTGTCTGTCCTGGTGACATCGTGCCTTCAGCCAGTGTTCCCATTTGGAGCCCAAGAAGGTTCCAGTTGAGCCCAAGCACATGCAGGGCTGATATGGGGTCTCCGGGATGCATGAGAGACCTTGTGTACCCAACAACCCCCATCGGGGAGTCAGACAGCTCCCCTCTGCCACCCTGTACTAACTATCCAAAGGGACTGAAAATGACTAGGAACTGAGAAAGACTGTCCCTTCACCCCATCCTTGCAGCCCAGTAGACATGAACAGTTGCAGCTGGAAACGTGGCACCTGGCACTGACTTTGCCCTCAGAGCTCCTGGGCCTAAACTAGAAGAGGATGAATTCGCGTTCATCCGGTGCTTCAAAGTCATCATCTCACTTAATCCTCACAGTGACCCCATGAGATACCGTGGCAGTTTGAAACACATCTGTGGGTTATTTGACACTCTTCCCACCAAGAGCTGAGGGTGATGCTCCCACTCCTAGAAATCTGGATGGGCTTGTGACTGCTTTGAACGCAACAGAAAAAGGGCCATGCAGCTTCCTCCTGGCTCTCTTGGGGCACCCATTCTGGGACAAGATAAAAAGATGTCAATGGCCACGCTGGGGGGGTGTCACAGGTAGATGCCCCAATTGATGGCCCGGGTGACCTCCCAAACAATGGCCAGCAGCAACTGAGAGCCAGGTGAGCGCGCATCTTGGACATCCTTCAGACAGCTGCAGCCCCGTGGATATCTGACTGCAGCTCCGGAACAGCGCCACCCAGCTGAGCCCTTCCCAGAATTCCTGACCCACAGAACTGTGACCAAAATACAACAGTTTTAGGGGCGAAATAATTTGTTGATAAATGACCAACAAGGTCTGAAGTAATGTGTTGCACCAAAACCAGATCCAGAGTGTGGTTCCCACTTCACAGAGGAGGAAACTGAGGCTCAGGGGGTTGAGTGACTTGTCCGTGGTCACACCCCTGGTAAATGTAAGAGCTGAGATTCCAACACTGTCTCTCTAGGTCCACAACATTATATCACAGACTTCCTGACCATGCCCCCCAAGACATTTGTTCACTGCCTAGAAGAGAACATTCTTTCCAGAACCAACTAGTTTCCAAACCTGGCTGTGGGTCAGCGTCAGCTGTGGTAAGGGTTAAAGACAGAGACTTCTAGGCCCCACCCCAGGCCTACTGAGTCAGGCCAGGAACCTGCATCCTACGCTGACACCCCAGGTGACACTGAGGCAGTCGGTGAGTGAACCAACCAATGGGCCCCGCTGCTCTCAGCCTGTTTATTATAGACAATTCGAGGGGACCGGCAAGCTCTTCTTCAAAATGTACTGTGTCAGGAAGTCACTCACCATATTTGCTCATCTGGTTAAATTGAGACTTTCTTTCTTTTTTTCAAAATTGTCAGTGGAGGTACTGGGGATTGAACTGAGGACTCTACCACTGAGCTATTACCCTCCCCCACCAAATGGAGATGTTCTTGATCCTAACATCTGAGAAGTCTTTTCCAGCCCCACACAACTAAGATACAGAACCTAACGGTCGTGTGTCCGATCAATAAGCCATTGTGGGCAGCTGGTAGGTGAGAACACCTCTCTGTGCAATGTGGCCCCTGCTTTTCAAGAACTTACAACTGAGCTGAGGAGATAAGATGTAACTTTGCAACCAAATGATAAGTTTTGTGGCTGTGACGAAAGCACAAAGGCAAATGGGAGGATTCAACTTCAGCGTAGTCTGGGAGGGCTCTGTGGAGGAGGTGTGCCTGGAGCCGGGTGTCAGAGTGAGCAAGGAGATCACTGCAGGTGGAGGGCCGGGGAGCTGAGGCTCCCTCAGCGGGCAGGGGGGCGTGGGTGGGCAGCGAGAAGCCTGGGGCTGCCTGGCAGGTACGCTTGTGGCGCATGGAAACCAGTGTAGAGCAGGACCAGACTGGTGGTGGTCTGGGCGGGGGGGGGGGAGGAGGGGGTTGGGAGGCTTGAGGTTTGAAGCTCGATCCAGATTTTTATTCTCTCGGTTTCCAAAAGCTACTGTCATTAAAGATCAAGGACTACATTTCAGCTTTTCCTGAAAAGTACAAGAAAACCACGTGCTTTCATTTCCCATGGCATCAGCTAACATTTTCCCCACAGTGGTTTTACAGGAGACACTCAGGATGGTCTTCAAGGGAGAAAAATACTTTGTTTCTGCCCTTTAGGAGCTTGAAATCTCATAGGGTCCACCAGAAGCCCAAAAGTCCAGGTGCTAGCAAGGGGAATTCTCCTACTGAGCTGTGGGGGTATAAACTGGCACGACCACTTTGGAAAACCTTTTGGCGCTATCTATTAAAGCCGAACACAGGCCCAGTGACTCAGCTCCTGGGTACACATACACCCAGCAGACATGTGTCCATCTATTCATCAGAAGGCATGTACACAAGTGGTCATAGTGGCATTGTTCGTAACAGCCCCAAGTGCCCATCAACCATAGAATAGTAGAGAAATAAAATGTGGTGTATTCACACAGTGGAATACGCCACAGCAGAGAGGATGAGTGAACCACACGGCACACAATACGGATGGATCTTATAAGCATAATATAGAACAAAAGGAGGCAGACACGCAAAAAGTTCATACTGTAGGTTCCATGTCTAAAGGACCAAATCAGGCAACGCTAATCATTCTATGAGAAGTTAGGTTAGGAGTTATCTCTGGGGCAATGGTACTTGGAAGGGGGCCCGAGGGGATTTCTGTGATGCTGGCGATGTTCTGTTTCCTGATCCGGGTACTGGTAATATGGGTGTGTTCATCAAGCCCCACACTAATGATATGCGTGCTTTTCTGTACAGCTATTCTGTGTCAATAAAAAGTAAATCCTCCTCATCATCTAACGGGGAACGAAGGCGGAAGGCAGAGAAGGGCTGCTAGGATAGGGTTGCCAAGAGATTTACGCTGAGAGTGACAAAGACATGAAGCCGGGGGAGGCTCAGACATGGATAAGTTCAAGGTGGACCCAGTTAAATCCAGCAAAGTTGTCAGTGAAAGCAGAGACCAAGTTGCTGTTTCAGGAATGCCAGCGCACACCCTGTAATGGTGGCTGGTCCAAGAGGCGATTACATCCAGCTGGTCCCCCTTCCCGATCTAGGCTAGGATCAGTTACAGAAGATGGATCACCTCACACACCTTCGGAGACAGGAGGCAGAATTCACCCAAATAAAAAATGGCCTGAATCCTCTTGGGGCCCCACCATCCAACGTCAGCCCCAATGCTCCATTCTCTCTGCTTACAAGATGTAAATCTTGATGCAGCCACCTTGAATTTTTATACAGTGGATTCCTTTGATTAGAATCACTTGGGGCAAAGGCGATTAGACTCCATTAGCTGTCAGAATCAACTGAACAATGAGCTCTCCTTCCTAAAGGGAAGGGCCAGGTTCCAGTAGTTGGTTTGCTGCAGAGCCATGGAGGAATTCATTGAAGGGTGGCCCAATTTTAAACATCATCACTTTTTGAAGAGACATTAGGCATCCTTCCCACATTATTCAAAGACGGCATGAGAAAGGCAGGGCAGGGCTGGCGGGAAAGGAGCTGTAAGAAAGAGCATGTCCTAGGCAGCCATTGAGACCAGTTGATGAATGTTTAGTCTAGTAGAGTTAGGCCCAGTGGGTCTAAGACACTTCCTGGGTCTTACTCCAGATTTGTGTCACTCCAAGACATGCTCAGAGGCCAGCAAGGACACCTGCTAGGTCTAGGGTCTCCTCTGGTCTTTCCCATCTGTGCCCCATCCCCGCAGAGGAAGCCCAGGCAGGAAGACAGGTCTCCATCATGGCCTTCTTCTCTCTCAGCATTGGGCTGGCCTGTGGTCCATCTTCTGGGTTTTCCTGAGGGGGGCACCCATGATCCAGAAGCCTCTGGTCCCATCATAATCTACCTTGGGGATGCTAATGTGTAATTATTGCATGGATTTATTTAATCTAAGACAGAAGATGCCAGCAAAGGCAGTTATATCATTCGCGTGTTTGTATATATAAGTGTCATAGCTAGAGATACATAGTTTGGGTTTGAACCATCTGTTTCAGATTGCACTACTGCTCCCAAGTCCTCACCCCACCCTGTATCCATGCCCTTTGCCATGTGACTTTACAATTCATCCCTCTAGAGGTGAAGTGGACCTCCCCATCCCTGCGATGTCAGGCCACAAATGTCCTTTGGCCAATAGAATGTAAGCTGAGGTAACAAGCTCTGAGTCTAGGACTTGAGTCATTGCATTCCTACTCTGCAGCCTCTCACACTTCTGCCATTGCCATGAGAACATGTCCCAGGTAGCCCACTTGTCCCTGGGGGATGAGAGACCCATAGAGCTGACTAGACACAACCCATACTTGGAGTCAAGCCGAGTTGGGTACAGTTGAGATCAGCTAACCACGAGTGATCCACAGACATGGATGTGAGAAATAAATGCTTACTGATGTCAACTGCTAAGTGTGGGGGTAGTAGTTTGTTATACAGCATCATCATGGCAAGTGCTGACTGATACACTACCTAAACACTTTATTCCATCAATGCATAATCTACCATCTAAAAGAACATCCCATCTCTCTCCCCTTACCCTTCTTAATTCTTCATAGACTTATCACAACCTGAAATGTTATATATATGTGTGTGTTTTGCTCATGTACTTATTCTCTTTCTCCAGTAAAACAAAATTGTATGATGGCCAAGATACTGTTTTGCTCCCTGCTATAAACGCCCAAAACCTTGGTAGGTGCACAGTGGGTGTTAAATAATTGTGTGAAATGGATGGATAGTTCTTTTTGTCTTCAGTTAATATGCCTTGTCTAATTTATGTTGCTCTGTGCAGCACAACGACTTGGTGATAGGCAAAGGTGAAGAAGAAGAAAACATTCTGTGGAGAAAAATCTGCCAATAGGAGACCTCTGTTTATTGCCCCTGATGCAGGATGAGGGTTTCTTCCTCAAGGAGCCACTCCCGGTGATCAGGGCCCTCGGAAACCACTGCAGACCTCCAGAACTGTGACAAGTTGGCAGGTGGTTTGGCCAGTGCCATCCAATGTAACTGCGATACAGCTAAATTTCTGTCACCCGTCTCAGGGGCTATCCTCAACCTGAGGAGGTTTGTGTGTGTCAGTTCAAATGGCGGGGGGGGGGGGGTGGCACTTCAAAGGGACTGATGTGGCTTCCAAGAGCCATCAGAATGTTTGACTCTCTGGCGTTGTGCCAGCATCACGTGTTAATTAAATTATATGGCAGAAACACCAGTGTCAGAGACTCACATTAGGTGCAGTATTTTATAGCACAGAGCAAAGTATACCTTTAAACAAATGTCTTTATCTTTCCTGTGCCCTCTCTTGCTTCTGGCTCTTAAGAGATCCACCATTCAGCACTGCCCACGTGAAGAGCATCCCAGACAACTTTGTCTGAGGGTTGGTCCATAGGACCCGCTCGGGTTTGTCGGGGGTGGGGGGGTCCCTGGGATCACATCCACTTGCTCTATCTGACCCTCAACTCAGGCCTGAAACAGGCTTTTGTGAGCCTGGAACTCCCTGAGGGAGGATGTATTCTTCCTGGCTTTGTCCCAAAAGTCAATGCTAGCTCTTTCTTCGAAGATGGTTCTATCAGCAGGGCAGCAACTAGCCAGGCTAGAAAATGGGGAGGGAAAAAAAAAAAACTTTCCCTCCAAATGTCTTTTTAATAAGCACGGCTAGAAGCTCGCTGTGAGTGTGAAAACTGGCCCTGGGAAGCCCCCGGCTCCGAGCAGAGCTGAGCGCGGGCAATTCTCTCAGCCGGACGGGGAAGGATGAAGCCACATTCCCGGGTTTCCTCGGGCCTCTCTCGCGGTTACCAATGAAAACTCGCAGGCTGTGAACTCGGGGCCAGATGACTCACGTGCAATCACCAAAGCAAAGTTGATACCAGATGTGTCTGTCTCATCTCCCCAATATCTATTAAGCACCTTCTATACACCAGGCATGATTTTATGTGCTTTATCTCCCTCAACTAACTTAATTCTCCCAGCGTTATGAAATCTGCTGTATCCCTTTCCATTTTATAGACGGGCACAGTGAGGCGCCCAGAGTAACTGCCTAAGGCCACGCAGCTAGTCAAGGTCTGCAAGGAACCAGGGCAGTCTGGCTGCACCCTCCCTACCAGCTATCATGTAGTCTTGGCTCCCACGAGCCAGGCGCACTGATAAGGTGGCGGGGGCCATGGGGAGAGGACCCTGTCCAAGCAATGTCTCCACGAGGGCCAAATACTCCTAAGTAACATTTTGAGATAAAGTTAAATTAATTCAGCTCTTTGAAGGGGTTTTGAATTCTTTCCAAGGGTAGGCGCGTTGAATAATAAATATTGCACTTTTGAAAATTTACCATCGTATATGGGTGTTCATTGTATTGTTTTGATTTTTCTGCGGGTTTAGGATTTTTTTCAAAATAAAATTAAAAAAAATTTTTTTAAGAATTACCCTTAATAGACTATCTTGGGAAGGGTAAGTAAGAAACCGGGAGTGGTGACTGCCCCGTAGAGAGGCAAACTGGGTGACTGAGGAATAGGACCAGGAGAGGCGCACCTTTGATAGCCTTAGAATTCTGTGGCACAGGCAGGTGTTCCTGTAACATCTGCCGCTAATGTGACATCGTCTGGATGGAATCTCGGGAAATAAAGCACAAAACTCTGGGTTCCCAAGTCCCAATCCAGCAGGTGGGCCGCTCAGAGTGTCGGGGAATCTTTGGTTATCCAGCTGTAAGTGGAAAGTGGGCAGAAACACACCATCCGCTCTTTGGCTTGAAAAATATGTGCTTCTGGAGGAAAAGCAAGGTGTGGGGGGTGCTCCTTCTCCAGCTTTAGGTCGTGTGAGCACAGGGAGGCTTTCTGCCACGTCGGGCTTATGTCTCTCAGGGAGACGGTAAATTCTCCAAGGAGGCGATGGGGTCTGGTAGCCTGGGGTCTCCCCTGGCCACCCCCAACAGCTGCAAGCACTGCGCTCAACAGACAAGGGGGCTCTATGGAATGCTTGCTGAATGACTGAGCCGTTCTCACTTTGGGTCACGGGCCACGTGGCCCTATGCTCTCCCCATGACATGTGTGGGTACATCCTGGGACCTGGATGTCACACTTACCACGACTGAGCTGTACTTCCCAGCCTTGATACACGGAGAACGTGATGATACTTTTACGACGCACAAGGGTAAATGGTGACCAAGTGTTCACCAAGGCCCAACTGGGCTGCTCAAGGCCTGAAGCTACCAGTCAGGGGACCTCCCTCCACCGGCCCCTCCCCCACCATGGCCAGACCACCAGGCCACCCCCACTCCTGGCAGGCTCTGGGGTGAGGGCTGCAGGGGCTGTTCGCTGGCTCTGGAACTGGCCACCTAAATGGGGAGAGGGCAGGCTGATGGGGCTGCTAAGGGGCAGCAGGGCTTCCCGGGGTCCGGGCTGGGTTTGAGGGTGTGCCCCGGTCTGGGGGGCGACGCGGGCCTGAGTGGTGGGCTGGACGGGCAGGCTGCCAGCTCCAGCTGGCCCACAGCCAGGAAGTCTGACTGAACTTGGGCCAGCCCTGTTGGCCCACAGACTCTGTAAGCTGAACTGCTCTGGCGCTCCTTGGCCTTTGTTTTCGCTTCCCCACCGCTCTCCCTTAGTGTTTAGGAATGTGCTTTGAAGGTTCCAGCGTGTTTCGCCTCTGCTTAGGGAAACCAAGAGCAGAGGCTGGGCTGAGGCCAGATGGCTGCAGGGAGGGCACCTGTGATCACACTGCGAGTGCCCCCAAGGGGCAGGTGGAATCCGGGGGGCAGAGAGCGGACTGGGGGGGTGCTTAAGCCAGCCCCCTTTCTCTGCTGGGAGACTGTTTCCAGCGTAAACCTTGGAGAGTCTCGGGTTTGTTTTGTTAAGGGAGGCAGTATTCCCTCACCAGCTCTCCCAGAGAGCCTACATTTGTCCGGGAGCTTCTGGGGGATAAGCTACACTCTTGTGTTTGTCCAGAACAAGAGAGACAACTGCAAGGCGGGCTCGAGCTGGAAAATTTGCCTCCTCGATTTGTAGGAGACCCACTTTCCCGGGCTGCCTTGGGAAACACAGTCAGGCCCTCCAACAAAAGCCACGGGAAGGCCCCTGGTCCAGATGGCCCTCTCTCACCACCTCTGCCCTCAGGAGAGGGGTCTTATATCCAGGCTGCCCTCCTGTCAACCTCGCGGTGGGCTGAGTTTAAAAGTGGAGCCGCGAGCGGTGGGCTCCCTTCTTCCCTTCCCAGCCCCCTCGCCCACTGTCCTTCATGGCCTGTCACCCCCTACTCACCTGCTCGGTCCTTTGAGGGTTCAGAGTGTGGTGGCCTCGGAGGCCCAACGCAGTGCTTTCTACACAGCAATTGCTTAATAAATGCCAAATGACAAAAATACCAGTCCTCGTCCATGACCAAGAGCACCCTGGGTCTCTCTCTAACCAGAAGTCGTTCTCCACCTCTGATTCCATTTCCCAAAGCTGGGAGCTCTGGGTTCTGGTCTTAGTTTTGCCACTGATGTGTCACCTTGAGCTGGTGTCGTCACCCTCTGAACTGATTTCCTCAGCTGGACTGAATGGGGGCTTGATCAAAGCCCTGCCAGCTGAGGTCTGCACACACATTCCTGTGCGCCCAGCTGTCACTTTAAACCCTGGTGGGGCCATTTCTAAACCACGCGGGCCCAGGTCTTACTGGGGTCCCTGGCCTTCGGTTGAGGATGCTTCCTCCACTTTTCCACGGTCCGTTTATCTTCACAACACACACCTGGTCCTTGGGCTCCTGACACGTCTGCTCCTTTCTGTCCTCACAGCCATTTATACAGCTCGAGCTCCCGCGTGCGACGGGGCCGTGGCACATGAGCAATAACTCCCATGCCACAAGGGCACCTGAGTCATTTTTCTGCAGCTAGCATTGTCTGTTTGGAGCTCCAGAAGACCTCCCTCCTGCCTGGTGGTGACACAGGCCCTGTTTAGTTATGTGTGGGCTCTGGGCTTTTTTTTTTCCCCTTCCTAATTTCCATTTCTCCTTGATTTCAGCACCACGAGAGCTAAAGGTGCATTCAGAGGCTCTGCTGAGGATAAACAGAAAGTGTGATCAGAGGGATCCCTTCCTGTCTCTCTCAGAAGATTCACTTGTCTCTGCACAGGTAATGACCACCCTCCCCACCCCCACCCCACCCCCACCACCCCCCAGCTTCCCCTCAACCTCCATATATTTAATGCACATGGCCCTGGATAGAGTTTAATTAGGCACCAATGCACCCAGGGGCTAGGACCAAGGACCCCTCTTGGGCTGAGCAAATGGGGCCCAGCCCCGGCGCAGGAGCCTGCAGCCAGCCTCCCCTGGCTGGTTAGTGATGGGCTTCCAGCAGGTAGAGGAGGCTGTCCGTTCTCAGCTAATGATCGCCTTAGGCGCCAAGTGATGGAAAATCCAGGCGGGCTGGCGAGCTGCAGGGCGCAGCCAGGGACAATTGTATGGACCAGTTTAACAGGGCTGGGGGAGGGATGGCAGAAGGAATGCTCTGTGTGTGCATGTGTGTGTGTTTCCTGGTCTCTTTTCTCTCCCTGCTGCCTTTCCCTCATTCTTGCTCTCGCTTTCGGTTTTCTGTTCTGTTTCTAGCCCACACGAGTTGAAATTAGAAAGGTCTTTGCATTCATTTATTTGTTTTAATAAAGACAGCATTTTTAAGCGGATATTTGCAGCAATTGAGTGCTAAACTAAACACCAAGCCAACTAAATGTGTTAGGGGGAAATGAAAAGTCAGTTTACAAGAAACATGTAATTAACACGTTCTCTGACTTTCCCTAAGCCTTTGTCTGGCTGAGGACAAGACAGAGGAACCATAATCAACTTTAATAAAATGAAAGATGGTATCGAGGCAAAAGGGGAACAAAAAAGTTTGGAGTAGGAAACAATGTTCAAGAGGGGATTCTTGAGTTAATAATAAATATGTTAAAAAACGAATCTTTTGTTGCCTTATTTTTAGTCAACAGCCATTTTCTCCTAACTACAAAGGCTCCAGAAGGCTCTAGTTTGTACGGTACCTGTTAACAGCAACTGAAGCCGAGACCTGGAGGGGGGCGGGGGAAGGTAGTACAAGGAACCAGCAGGAGACGCATGGGGGTTTCCGGAGGCTGATCTGCCCAGGCTAATGGAAATTACTATTGCACAACACCAGAGTCTTCACGTGGCCTGACTTCCAATAAACTGTTCCCCTCCTCACCCCTTGGAGAAAGTGAAATAAGACATTAGACTTTCAATAATCTCATATGGTGATGATCAATCAAAACCCAGAGGAGAAGGCCAATTTATAGAAATTGTATCTGCTTCACTGGGCGGCTGGAACCAGGGAGCTGATAAGAACACTGTGCTCGCCTTTGATGTGTGAAGTTGCCCCCAAATGATAAATGCCAAAAAAACATTACCTGTACACATGGGGGCTTTTCAAAGGGAGAGGGGTCTCCGGAGAGGCCTGCAGATCACGGTAGGGACTGCCTGCCGAAAGGCGAAGCACATGTATAGGCCACATAAGAACGATTTATTTTTATTGTCTTTTGGCTATTTTAAGTTGGCGTTTCCATCTTTCTTGTTTGTATTATCTCCAATGAAGTTTATTTGCCGAATTAACTTTTAATAGATCCTCTACTTTGTTCTTCAAAGTTGGCTTCTAGGGCTTGGGCCTTTTTAGCAGGGACCCCTCTCGCCTTTGTGACCAGCTCTCATCCCCCTCACCCCATCCCAATCCTGGAGGTGAAGGGCTCAGCCTCTGTTAACTCCTTGCCTGCTGGTGTCTTTTCTCTGTAGCTACTAATCACCTCCTTTTGATCATTGCCAAGTTCTCAGGTTGAAGGAAGGAGAAAGGACCTCTTGACCATTCTGGCTGGCTTTCCACATGAGCCTGAAAATGTCGACAAATTTGAAACATCTGCCGGGCTGCTTTGGTCTGATTGCTAAAATATGCCGACCTCAAGCCCCCTCCCCCCCGCCCCTTTTAATCTGTTTCATATTCACAAATTAAGCATTTAGTCTGGGTAATAAATCAGGGCGGTTTACGAGGCTCACACGAGACAAACAAGCGAGTAGGGCGCAACACAAGCCCCTGGAAGCGGCGTGCGAGGAGCTGCCAGGAGTCGGGAGCTCCACGCGCTCGAACGCAGAAAGCAGTCCTGGCGCGCCCTGACACGCCGCCAGCACCCACACTCTGGCCGGTCCCCGAGCTGGCGGAGCGGAGGGGTGCAGGGGAGCAGCTCCAGCCGGGGCCCATACCCCACCAACCTTCCGCGCGAACCCGCGGCGCCAGGCCCACCCCAGCTCTGGGTAACTCGGCGCCCCCGCCCCGCCAGGGAGGGGCCGCTGGCAAAGGCGACAGCCTCAACCGGCACACACCCTGTGGTGGGCCCATTAAGCCTCTCCCAGCCGGGAAGACTGGATGCCCCCTCCCCCACCTCTTCCATCCGGCAGAGCTCGGCCTTAAAGATCCCAGGCCCACACTCTGAAGCAATACGAAAGATCCCCCTGCACATCCACGTGTAACCTCCACTAAGCCTGGGCGCTGGGCATCGCACCGCCTCCCACTCCCCCATCTCTCTGCGTTGCCTCCTCCCAGGTTTCGGTCCCAGCAGCCACAAAGCTACTTTCAGATTCAGAAGGGGAGGGGGGCCGAGGGGAAGGCTCTCCTTTAGAGTGAATCAAGGCTTAAGAGAGGCAAGGGGAGGGGAGCAAGGCACAAATAGGGCCCAGGGTCCCGCTGCAGAGATCCTCGTCCAGGGTTTAGCGACCACTCAAACTCAGGGGGCTTCAACCTGTGCGTTTCCCGCCCTCCCCTGTGCATTAGTGAGAAGCGGACCTGGACTGGGGGTCTCCTGCCAGTCCCAGCCTAGGACCTTGGGAGACCCTGAAGGGGAGAGTAGCTCCAGGTCACCTCGTCCAAGCCTCTGTCGCCGTGCCATGCTCAAGTTCCCTATCGACTGGCTTTCTCGACGCTATCGTGGGACGCGGCGGCAGAGAGGCGGAGGGCGGGAAATCGGGAAGCCGGAACCTGCAGCCCACCCTGGACCAGGGGGAGGAGGCACAGGAACAATTCTCCCATCTCACAACACAGTACACACATCGCCCTTCCTCTCTTCTAGCACACATTCCGACTGCGAAAGCCATTACCGCCGGCGCGCGAGAGACTTTTTAAATATTTACAGCCCGCTCTCCGCACGGTAGCCTGATCCATCTTGTGGGCGCGGAGGCGGGGCGCGGGGCTCCGCTCCGGGGGAGGTGCGGAGCCAGGGCTGGGGGCGCCAGCCGCCTCCCCCCGTGGCCCCTGGGTCCTCCCGGAGCTCCCCACCTAGTCTCCCCCACCAGGTGGGGAGGGGGCCGGAGACTGCGCGCAGCGCTCCCGGGGCCGTGCCGGGGCCTGAACAGGCGGGGGGCAGCGTCCGGGAGGAGGGAGGGCCAGGAGGCTGATCTAAAGGTTCTCACCGGGAAGCGAGCGAGGCACAGACCTGAGAGCCGCCGCGCGGTGAAATCCGAGGAGCTCTCTTGGCGAGGAGGGGCTGTCAGAGGCCATTTATCTCTCGCCAGAGTGGAGGCTCGGCTCCCACACCGCCCGCGAGTAACAATGGCAGCGATCAGCAGCTCTGCACGCGCTTCAGTGCATGAATGGATTGCGGAAGATGCCTGCGCTCCTCTCCGCTCAGGCGGCTCTCGGAGCGCCCCCTCCCCGCCCGCCGCCCCCGCCCCGCCGGCCTCCTCCGGCCCCAGAGCGCGCGGTGCGCCTCGGGGTTCGCAAGTCCGGCCCCGCGGCGCGGTCACTCTCACCCCGACCCCTTGCCGCCCTTCCCCCTGCCGCCGTTCCCAGGGCCCTGGCACCTTGCCACCGAGTGTCATTAGGGGCTGAAACTTGACACAAGCCTTCCCGACGCAGACACCCCCGCCAGCCCCTCCCTCCTTCGCTCCCCTCGCGGCAAGTTTACTTTCAAGGAGTTGGACGGCGTTTCCGCCTCAAAGGCAGGCAATGTGCGGGCCCAGGGGGAGAGGTGGTTTCTGAAGGGTGTCTTCACCTGCCCCGCGGGGCCTAGGGTGTTCGCAGGCCCCTGGCTGGCCCCAGCCCGAGCGCCCAAGGCCGGCGTCCCCTTCCCCCACCTTTGTAGCGGCTAATCCACTCAGAGTCCCTGCGATCAGCATATGCACACGCACTCCCGGCACCCCCACCCGGACCCACACGTCCAGCCAACTTTCGGGTCAGCTGCACAACCATGTACTCAAATTCTCAGAGGCTTACAGTCTCAGTTCGGAGAGTTCGGAGAACGCCACAGAGAGCGCGAAGTCGACCGCAGGAGTGGCCCCCTTTAACTCTGCCAAGTAGATCTCATAAACGTCCCCCTCCAGGAGCAGCTTAGGGCTGGGAGCAACGAGGAGCGCAGTGAGAGATACACCGAGCCCTCTTGGGTTTGCTTTGGTGGAGCTAAACTCCCAGAACCAGAACCTCGGGTGTTTCAGTCCCTTAGGTCACCAAGCCCGGGATACGGCAGCCTGCGGCGGGGGCGCTAGGGGTGGGCATTCGCAGTGATCCGAAGGTAGTGCCAAGAAGCCCGCGAGAAGAAGCCGAGCTGAGCCCGGATTGAGGGAAGGCGGCCACACACCTGCGCAAAGAGCGAGGTAGCGTAAAAGCTGAGACGCACTCCAGAGGCAGAGCCCGACCGGCCGACCCAGGAGACTGGCGAGGGCAGGCGAGAAGCTGGCAGAGAGACAAAGCGGGAGGAGAGAGAGCCAGGGAGGCTCAGCCGCAGACCCGGAAACGCAGGCAGCAGCAGACGCCCGAGCCCCGACGCGGAGGCGTGCGCAGCCAGGCCCTGCCTGGCATCCCCTGGTTTGCGCGCCCAGGGACGCCGACGCGCACTCCCAGCGGGGCCTACTGCCAGGAGGTGGGGAGGTCTCTGTTGGGCCTGGGCCGGCTCGGCGAGTCAACTTGGGCCTTCTCAGCAGATGGTGGGGTCCATGGAGTGGGATTAACTGATAGGGACCCCTTTCGTCTCTGCCCATTCTTGAGCCCGGGACAAAGGTATCAGTTTGAGAAGCTCGGCATTTTCTCAGGGCAAGAGCACAGCCCTCGGAAAACTCGTGTCTCCATCTTAGGGGCTTCTGGCAACTGTTTATCTTACTTGGAGGCGCTGGAAGGCCGCCACCCTCGACCGAATTGACATTCCAGCTTCCCGATCCCAAGACCCTTACGGCAAAGCCCATGCCTTCACTTTCCAACAATCAGGAATCAAGACTGGACTTCCTGCAAGGAGGAACCGTGTCATGTGAGAAGAGGCCCCCAGCCTCAAGTTCTCCGCAGCTCCCTCCAACCGCGTGCACTCTGGGCCCAGCAGATTCCCCTCTCCACACTGGGCCAGCAACGTCCCCTACTCACTGATCCCCCCATTCCCCACCCACCCTGGCTCCGCAGCCCCGGAGCGCACCTCTCCTCCCTCGGATGAAGCCGAGAGCTTTCCCGCGGCTGCTGGCTTTGCGGCACTCTCGCTGTACCCACCCCCACCCCACCCCCTACACACACACGGTTCTCGCCCTTCCTGTCTCCCTGCTGGGCGTCCTGGAAACCTGACTGTCTAGCCTGAGCGCAGAGCCAGGCAGAGCTGGGAGCCTAGGACACCAGGCGGAGGTGGCCAAGGAAGAGGAGGAGAGGGCCCATAATGGAGGAGGGGGCGCATGCCTGAGAGAAAAAGAAGCCAGGCCGGAGCCACAGCCTGCAGGAGAGGGGGAGGATAAAGGGAACGCCAACACTAATCCCTCAGCCTGCCTATGTGGGGCCTGACAGTTTACAAAAGCCTTTTCCCTGAATATTATCTCATTTGCACCAGCTTCACCACCGGGCTGTGAGGGAGGTAGAGCAGATAGCGTTACCCCCACTGGCAGAGGAGGGAGATGGGGCCCAGAGAGGTTAAGAGGGGTCTGTACCAAGGTGGCAGAGCTAAGAGTGGTGGAGGAGGCCGCAGGCCTGGGGCTTCCTGCTCTCAAGTTCACTTTCCTGTTCAATAGCTCTGTGAGTGTGTGTGTGTGTGTGTGTGTGAGAGAGAGAGAGAGAGAGAGAGAGTGTGTGTGTGTGTGTGTGTGTGTGTCTGGGTGAATATCTGTGTGGAGGGGAAAGGGGGTGGATGGCCGGACAGGAATGAACAGTCCAGTTAGGGAAGTCCAGGAAGGAAGGACACAGCCCCACACCTCTTCCTCTACCCAGGTCTCACCCAACAGCGCCCCCCCTTTTCAAAGTAGCCTGCAAGCCGGCCCCCAGCCCGCCTGCCCAGGGGCGAGCTAGCAGGGCCTGGCCGTGCCTTCAGCAGTGGCCATGTCAGAGGTCTTGTATCTTCGGGAGGCGCCGCTCTGCTTGTCTGCTCAGCTCTCCTCTCTGCCTGTCATCCCCGCCCCCAGCCTCGGCTGCAGGATGCCTTGCGTCCAACTGTGGTTTCCGGGCAATAAAACAACTATTAAAGTCTCAGGCACGGCTGGTGATTTGCATCACATCCTCTCGTGCATGGATTCAATATTTAATACACAATATTGAATACGGATATTAAAAATCAATAGCTGAGGACCCCTGGGGAGGCGGCGCAGTGCAATCCTGCTTCGGGAACACAACCAGCTCCTCTAAAAAGACAGGAACGGCAAGTTCAGCCAAGCTGAGCCCAGCGCCAGGGGAAGTGAGGAGTAGAGGATGCTTCTCAGCTTCCTGAGCTGCTTAAGTGCACCATTCCTCAGTCAAGCCAAAGGAAGGCCAAAGGAACAATGTGCCCCCAGGCTGTACTAGCCGGGGAGTGGGGTGGGGTAGGATGCCTTTCCAAGCCAGCTACCAGGTGGACGGAGCCGCCCTCTTTGTTGTCCTTTGCACTTAGGTTTGGTTCAGGTCTGAGTCCTGCAGGAAAGCACGCAACACTTCCCACCATGACGGCTCCTTCCCAGGCCCTCACGACATCCATCACCATAGGCCCCATGGGGAGGTTTTGGCATAAGCTTTCAGAGAGATGGAATGGGAATTCCAATGGCTCAGAATATTCTTTGCACAGTAAAAGAAAGGTGAATGCCTGGTACTAAGGTGGGAGTCACAGGGTCTTCTGAGGCACCATCAGCCTTCAAGACAGAAACCCTTGACCATGTGACTGACCCAAGGGCCTGGTGATGGCTGGGTGGTGACAGGGAAGGGGACGATGATAAGAGGGATGCTGGGACATGGAAGCACTCCTGCTCCAGAACGAGAATCCAGATTGTCTGTTAAACAGCCAGGAGAAGAGCGAGCTCCCTGGACGAATAATTATCTTTTCAGGCCTGAAGAGGAACACAAATTACTGTCTTCTTTATCAAAACACAGAAATACACTTTCCCCTACACAGAAACAAGGTTCTCACAGTCTGATAGGGAAGGGGTGAAGAAGAATAAACATCGCTGAGAGGATTCCTTTTTTTTTTTTTTCCCCATTTCAGAGAGAGAAGAGAAACTCACAGTTGGAGACACACTTAGGTTACCAGCTGGAAAGGCCTGGAGGTTTTTAGATGCCAAAGAACTAGGTGAACTTGACCTACTGAAGTGCCATCCTAGGCACTAACTTACAATATTCGTTATATAGATTCCCTTTTTATCATAGCTTAAACCAATATGGATTGAGTTGGAAATCTTGCTCTGGTTATAAATAGGCCACCTCAGGAAAACCCCAAAGTGGCAATTTGGGTAAAAGTTAGGAGGGAAGGAAAGAGATGTTAGAAAATGACAGTTAATGAGCCAGTGGCCTCACCTCTTTGTTCCCTAACAGTTGTCAGAGAAACCATCAAAGGGAAGGAACAGGCGTCCTTCTCAGAACCGTCACAGGAAAAGCTGACACTCTGGCTGCTATAGATCCCTTCGGCGGTGGCGGCGGTGGTGGCTCGCAGACCCAGCCCCCTGGGAGTTTGCCTGTGTGTATTCATGCGTTTCCGGGCTGGGGGTGCAGCCACTTTTACAACATCAGGCCCCAGGCCTGTGAAACGCACTAGCAAAAGTTCTACTCAGCATCACCAGCAACATCTCCTTGAGTCCTTCGTCACTACCAGATTCCCTCACTTCTTCCCAACTCAGCCATCGGGCCAGGCTGTGGGCCTCCTCCAGACCCATGCAGACCTGACAGTTTACAGACCCCACAGTTTGCACCTAGCAGGCACATGTGACTAGGGTATGAGACAGCTGGCCAAGGGAGAAGGGAGGCTCTGCTGGGGGGACCCAAGGGCCCAGGAGGGCCTCCTGGCACAAGCTTAGAGCTGACTGGGCTTGGAGGGGGTGCACCACCAGAAACCACGGACACCTCCTCCCTTGGACCCACCTGGTACTTCAGACCAAGAGGGAAAGTGGCCTTGTCCGGTATTGTTGGGCTAGGCCCAAGGTGCAGACCTCTGTGGCATGAAGAACCCACACATCAAGTCCCAGACTTGGAGAGGGTTTGGGGGCAGAAGGGGGAGGTATCATCGGGCCTCCCACCACCCCACCTTTCTGAACGTTTTCCTGGAACCAACTGAAGCAGCTAGTGGAGGTATTCCCGAAGCCCCTCAGGGGCTGTCACTACCTCCTGATGCAAGACAGTGAGGATGATGGCTCTCTGCTAATAGTTTCCCCTGGATGGTATTTGCACCGAAACAAGTGGCTTCAGATTCTGGCACCTCACGGTTTGGGTAAGTTTACTTCCCTCCCACGCCCCACAGGAACATATCCCCGAACTGCTGGAGTGAACACCGAGCTTGAGGCCAGGGTCAGTGGAGGGATGGTCCCCACCACCACCAAGTTGCCGGCCGAGATAACAGCTGTGGGAGGGGGAGGGGAGCCGCAAGCAACCACGACTGAACGGTTGCGATCTAGAAAATTCAACAAGAGGCCGCCGCGGTGGCGGCGGCGGCGGCTCCAATTAGCTGAGCCAACTGGGAAGGCAGAGAGCGAGGCGGCGGCCCCGCCGATCCCGCCCGGGGCGAGCAGGCGGGCGGGGGCGCCGGGTCTCGGAGCTGCCCGGGCGGCCCTCGCCCGGCCCCTCCCGCGGGCTCTCGGAGCGCGCCTGGTGTTTACACACTGTCCTTCCGACACGGGATCAAGTTTCAGGCCGCGCTAGAGGCGCCGGGGCCCGGCCACAGGCCCGGGAGAGGGGAAGAACTGGAGCGGGATCTAAGGCAGCGCTGCGCGGACAAGAAGGCCTGGCGCGAGTGGGCACAGCTAGTGCAGCGGTCCCCCCCGGGGGTGGGGTGAGGGGAAGTCCATCGGTCAGGGTGGGCAGGGGCAGGTGGGGCTACGGGGAGCTCTCCGGAGGCAGAAGCATCTCCAAGTAGCAGGAGTGGTGTGCTTTGCTCATTCTGGCCGGAGAACTTACCCTAGGAGCGTGGAAGGACTGCCCAGAACCCTGGCGCAAAGACCGCACTGAGCGCCCCTTGTGAGCCCTTCACTCCTTCCTCCAAGTCCCTTTGATACACTACCCAATTCAGGCCATTGTTGGGGAGGAGGGGGGCACGGTTTGTGGGCTGGAAGAGGAACGCGCGATCGGAGACCTAGAGCTTCCCCGTGCGCCCTGGCCCCGGGGCTGCCGAGGCCTCGGGCCGAGTGCCGGAGGGCTCGCCGCTCCGCGCCTCCTCTGAGCTGGCAGCGCGCGGGTGCCCCACGCTGTCAGGCGGCGGCGGGTGAGCTTCCAGCAGCACAGGCACACTGTAAACAGCTGCGTGCGCGCCCTCCCCGCCCGGGCTGAGAACCTCACCCAAACACCATGTCGCCTTCTCCCCGGCTCCCGGCAGAGGCGGGGGGGAGGCGAGGCTTTTGTAGCGTAGCCTGGGGAAAGAGGGCCCCCACCCCACCCCCAGGCCACCGGGGCCCGGGAGCAAGCGTTCTGAACCTGCAGGGGTGCGGGGTGCTGCGGGGAGGGGAAGGAGTCAGCGCCTGCCCCCTCCCCACTGAATGTCTGCTTTGTTCCGGAAAACAAGGGAAGCATTAGGCTGCTGCCCCCGGGGAAACACAAAACTTCTTTTTGAATCTCGGGAAGGGCGGTTGACTGCGCTACGGGGCTCCCGAGACAGACCGAGGAGGGGAAAAGCTGAGAGGGCGGGCGGAGACAGGGAGACTCCGGAGGGAGGACGACGACGGGGGGGGGAGGGGGGGAAGCCGCTCAGGGTAACCGGGAGGGAGACCCGGGAACCCGACTCGGCGCGAAGGTGCCGCGCGAGTTCCAGCGAGCAGCCGGCCCGGCCAAGTGGCGCCGGCCCAGCCGGCGGCCGTGCCAGCTTCCTGCCCTGCCCAGGACCGCGGAGCAGTCGGGGACGCCGCCGCAGGCTGGCCCGGAATCGCAGGACAGCGGGGGAGGGGGCAGAAAGCTACAAGTAAACCCATACTAGAACTTTCTGCACCCCACCTCCCAGAGTGGGCCCGGACCCCGGGCCTGTGGGGCGTCGGCTCCAGGCTTTCAGTCTTGGAGGAGGGAGGGGGCAAAGGCCCAGGGAGCTCCCTCGCGCGGGAGGTGGACAGTCTGAGGTGTCTTTGGTCTCACTTGATGACCGCTAATCCGATCGGCTCTCAGGCCCGCTGTGCAGTTGCGAGGGGGCGGGTCACTTCTGCCCTGGCCGGTGCGAGCGGGTGAGGGGACCAGCGAAAGCAGACCTGGAGCTCGCCTGCTCTCCAGCTCCCTGTCCTCCCACTATCGCCACCCTCACTTCAGCCTTCCCGCACCTAAGGAAGGGGAGGGCACCCAGGCTCTGCCCCACCCCCCGCGGGGCGCTCCCCTCCGCCTCGTAAGCTCAGACTGAGAGCGAGGGTTTTCCCCCTTTCCCCTGGGCTCGCTGGGTTTCCAACTTCCTCTAAACCTCCCTCCTCGCTCCGAAAAGCCCCGAGGAGAGGAGCCGAGAGGAAGCACGCCGCTAGTGTGCGAAATGAAGACCATGTGTGGGGACGGCGGCATCAGAGTGCAGCCGCTGCGGGGTGGGGGGTGGCGAAGGCCCCCACGCGGCCCGAGGCTCTGGGAGGCAGCAGCCAGCGCCTCTGCTCGGCGTTGGGGACGCGGAGCTGCAGCGAGGAACAGCGAAGAGGCTGGGCTGGCCTCGTGGCGGGCGGCGGGGAGGGGGTGCGGGGGCTGCCGCGCCATGGGGGGCGGGGGGCGGGGACGCAGCCCCGGCTTCCTGGGCCGCAGCTGCGACCGAGGGCGCAAGAGCAGATCGTGCTCGGAGGCGGCGGAGGCGGCGACGGCGGCGGCGGCTCGGGCCCGCGGCGCTCGCAGCTGAGAATCAACAAAGGGAGGCGGCGGGCGAGCGGGGGAGGGGCACCGCCGAGCGTTCGCTGGCTGCTGTGGAATAATAAAAAATAATTAATAATGATAATAAGAGAAAAATCCCCGGGCTTTCATGGCTCTGGGTTTCCGTGTGGCTGCAGCGAGAAGCGCGCTGTCCTTGAGGCGGCCTCTCTCGCCTGGTCTGCCCGCCCCTCCCCCTCCCTCGCCCCCTCCCCTCCTCGGGAACCGGGAAGAGAAAGGTCTGCAGCTGACAAATATTATCCATTCTCCCCATCGATCGCGGAGTGTACAGATGTGAGCGCTTGATGTGCCCGCGGAGCGGCGGATCCTCCCTGCTCGCTCGCTCTCGCCCAAGCTCCGCTCGCCGCCCCCCTCCTCCCCCTTTGTTCTCCTCCCCTTTCCCTCTCTTTAAATAGATTTCAGGGCGCTGCCTGTTGGAGAGCAGCTGGCGATCTCTCCCGAGAGAGGGAGCGAGCGCAGCCCGAGGTGCCCTGTCACCAGCCTCCCCTCCCCCTCCTCGCCTTCCTAGTGCGCGCCCACCCCCCACCTCTCTCCAGTTTCCAAAACAGAAAACACCGGGAACACCCACATCCACCGCACCGCGAGTCTCGGAGCCTTTGGACCCCTCGCGCAGTCCCCGTGTCGGTGTCTGTGTGAGAGGGAGGGAGGGAGCGCAGGGAGGGGGCCCGGGGACGTGCCGGAAGAGCCGAGGGTCGGGATCTTTCCCCGGCAGCAGCAGGGACGCAGCCCCGGTCACGCTGAGAGGGGACAGTTTATCCATTAGGGAAAGTCGGCGGAGACAGCCCTTTTATTCCTCTTTTGCAGATAGCAGATTAAGCCAGCAGCGTCCGGCCTCAAAGGGGCCGGCGGCTCGGCTAAGGGTTAACCCGTCGTCCGGTAATCGCGGGCACACACACACTCACAAGCGCGCGCGCGGCGCGCCCTCCCCGCCCGACCGAGCGCCCGCCACAGCCCGCAGTGCGCCCGGGGCTAGAGGCGGGGGGGACTCGAGGGGGAGGGGCGGGGCGGGCTTAACCAGGCCGCTCGACTGAGCCGAGGCCACCTCGCCGTCTGTCACTTAAATGATTGTCCTCCGCGCCTCTCGGTGCGGTCAGTACGGGCTGTTAACAGGCAGTTGCAATCAGTTTCCGAAAGGTCAGCCAAGGTCCTCCGGCTCTCGCAGACGGAAGGCATTACGAAACCGCTTTTGTATCTGCAGGCACTTTAGAAAAAGGCGAGGAGGGGCGCACCGCAACACCGCGGTGCTGCGAACCCCAGGAGAGGGGCAGGAGCCATGGGGCGGGGGAGCTAGTCCCCCCCCAACCCACCCCCGCGGCCTGGACCCGGCGGCGGGGAAACCACACGGCGAGTGACCCAGGCCCTCCCGGTTTCGATGGGGAAGCAGGAAGGAAGGGGGGGGGGAGCAGGCGGCAAGGGAAGGAGGAATGGGAGGAAGTGGGAGAGGCGTCCTGCCTCCCCTCCTCGCTCGGCCAGCAGCCCACACCGGGACACGGCGGCCTTAGGTGCCGCAAGACCTCGCTCGGACTCTCAGGTTCTCCTGTCTCCAGGAAGTGGGGCGGGGGCTGGTTGGGAGAAAAAGAGAGACCCTCGCAGAGCAAGCGAGTCCCTGCGCGGTGTCTGAAGATGCTGCTGCTGCCGCCGCTAGAAGTCGTCCATCAGCAACCAGTCCAACCTGCCAGTGATAATGTGCGATCAACACCAAATCACCCCCGCCAGGCGCGATCCATCATCGCTGCGCGCCGCGGGCCCGCGTGAGGCTGACTCGGGGCTAGGGCGGGGGGGTGGTGAGGAGCAGGAGGCTGTCGCCCAGCGCACTGGGACTCTCGGCGCACCTAGTTGCCCCTCCCGGAGGCCTGCACCCCAGCGTTCAGAACTCTCCAAGTTCCCCAGCCGCAAAGCGCAGACCCCGTGGCTGCGAGTTCCTGGCGCAGGTCACTTAGGAGATCGCACTCCCTACTGTCCGAGTCACACCCTACAAAGCCGTCCCTTCCTCGGAGCTGCCCTGCCCGTCCCCTCCCCGTCCTTCGAGAAAGCCTGGCTGGCGGGAAATTAATATTTAATATCGTGAAATTGATTAAAGGGCTGAAAGCCGGCGATGGGGTGGGGGGAAGGGTAGGGGCGTAATTAAAGATCTGAGAGTCGTGGCCGCTCCTGGTCTGCTCCAGCCGCACGCGGCCTTTGTGAGGCCGAGGCAGAGCGGCGCTGGGCTGGGCCCGGCGGTCCGGGGCGGTGGCCCATGCTGCCCAGGATCCGGCCGGCGCCCGAGGGAGGAGGGCAGGGGCTGCACTGCGGGGACGGACTGTCCTGGAGTGGCGAGTTAACCTCAGCGCACCTGGGGCTGCGCGGAGAGCCGCGCTTCCCTTGCCTGCCTGTATCAGGGGCTCATCTCGGCCTCAGGAGCCTCAGGGTCGGGTGTTGCAGCTTTTCGCTACTAGTTCGGCGCAGAAGCCACTTCCCCGCCCGGGAGGGCCCTGGAGGGAGCATCCTCCATGCCATTCCTGGGTCTCCAGTGCAGCCTCACATTGGGTCCCTCTCCGAACCTGCCGCCCCAACCCTTGACCGAGGTCTTCTGGGCCTCCCACGCAGCCTTTCGGGAGCAGGGAGTCAGCTCCATCCAGTTCTGTAACTGGGGGATCCTGAGGCTGAGGCTGCCCGGAGCTCCCACTGGTTCTCTTTAGTCCGGACCCCACCCCGGGCCGCTCACACTCGGGGCAGCTTAACTCGTTCAGCTGCACTGCAGATGGGGCCTGCTGCTTGAGGCGGCGGTCTCCAAGCAGTCGTCACGGAACCAGCTCGACTGGCCGCCTGTCCTACCGTTTATGGTTACTGTGCCTCCCTGGAGGGCCATGGGAGTGGACATGGCTGGAGGTGGGTGCGCCGGGGCCACCTGAGCTGGGCGTTACTTGAGGAATTCGGTGGGGCCAAGATCAGCGGTAATCCACTGGTGCAGGCTACAGGATGGTTGGCTCAGTGGCAGGATGATTCACCCCCCGCCCCATTTGTGCAGGCCTGGCTCCAAAGGGCCACTTCGAGGTTTTTCTTGCAGACGATTTATTTTTTGGTGAAGCAGTCTTGTCTGAAGAGTACCAACAAGTGTGCAGGGGGAAGGAAACACATACAAACACAACAAACAGGATCCTTGGCCCTAATCAGCTGGGGGCCTGGGAGGGCCCGCCAGGCTCCAGGCCCGCTAGAAGAAAGGTCAGGACCAGGGAGGATTAGGCCCAGTCTTGGGTTTATTGCTGTACTTGAACAAAGCACCGGGGGCTGCCTAAACTGGGGCAAGAGAGAGGTAATTAATAGAGGGGCTGCAGAAGTAAAGGAAGGCTGGTGTGGCTGCTGCCTGGGTGGGTGGAGGAAGTGTTCTCCATGAGAATAACCAGCCGGGGCAAACGTTATGCAGAACGACTTTATTTCACCAAAACAAAACCAAAAAGTTCACATTCAGCCTCTCACGCTGAGCTGATAAGCAACATGCAAACTTGGGATGGAACCTTGAACCAGTGGGAGGTGTCAGCCCGCAGTTTACAAAGGCAATGGGAAGCTTTTCCGGGTACTTCTCCGTTCCTACCATTGTGATTCTACCTGCATCTGCTACTCCCTAGGGTGGCCCTTCTGACCTCCCAACCTGAGCCCGAGGCGAGATCACTCAGAATGCACCGCATTCATCAATGCCATTTCTGGTAAATTGGACCTCAGGTTTTGGACTGTCCTAGGAGGAAGGCAGCCTACGCAGTGCGCATACCGATGTCAGAGCAAATGTGATGGGCGGCACACATTCTGTAGCCTTTACTGGATAATATGGATTTCCCAATCAGATATACCCGACTTTCCAAGACATTCTTGATTTCATGAGATCTGGGCCCTGTATCTTAATCGGCCCGATCTGCTACTTGCGGTCACTGATATTGTGGGATTGTGCACCAAAGGTGTCCCATGGCTTACTGGCCGAGCTACCAGGGTGGGAGGAAATGGCGTGGGTGTAAGGCCTGCACCCAGTGGTACGCACTGCTCCTCTGTCCACCGTGTCTGCTGAGGCAGCCATCCTCCTCGTAGTCCCCACCTCAGCTAGGGCCTGTCCCTACCTCCTCCTAACAGGAGTCTGGGGGAGTAGGGTGATAAAGCATCCCTTTAGGGCCTGTCCAGGTAGGGCGCAGTGCAGGGAGCCTGTCTGGGGAAGGGGCAGGACTGGGTCCTCGGGGGTCCCCGTAGGCCAAGGAGGGGCGGTCTCCCCGATGGGGTCCCTAGGCCGGGAGCACTGGCTCCCGGGGGGCTGCGCCCGCCTCTCCCCGGGCGCGGGCTGCACGCCGGCCGCCATCTTAGCGCGGGCGGCGCTGCCCCCGGCGGTGGGACCGCAGAGCCGCAGGCCCGGCCGAGGTGGCCGCGCGGGCGTTCCCTGGGCGCTGCGTCCGCTCCCTCCCGAGGCCCCTCTGCGCAGCGGGTCACGCCTGACCCCTGCCCCCGGGCGGCCGCTCCCGGTTAAAGCGCGGCCTGTAGTCACCCCTGGCCGCCACGCCAGAGCGGATTTTAATCCCGGTTCCCGGAGTCCTGCAACCGTCCACGCGTTATCACCTCTCCCGCACCCAGCGGCCCCGCCGCTCATCCCGGGACTTGGGCTGCTGTCATCCCGGGGGGCGAGGCCTGCAGCACAGTCCCCGCCGTTCAGGGGGTCTGTAAGTCGCTTTCGGGGCAAGAGGATTTGAAAGTTACCTCTCTTTAAGGGATCTTGATTGCAGAAGACTGTCACTCTGCTTGTCCACTTTTTGGGATGCATTTATGAAGAGCTTGCTAAGGGCAAGGCACTGGGTTAGGTCCTATGGGAATTCAAAAGTACAAAAGTGAATTTTTTAAAAAGGCACCCTGGCCCTCAATTTACAATCTAGGTAGGGAGGCAGGCTTGTAAATGACTAACACAAATAAAAGGCAATGTGAAATGAATGTAAACAAAGGGCATGAATCCTGCAGTAAATGGTCTGAGGAAGGGCCAATTAATTATTTTTAAAATAACCTTTACTTCTAAAAATGTAGAATCAGTTCGAGGAGGGAAGAGGAGGGGAGGATAAATACTTGCTAACACTGGATGGTTCCAGGGAATAACAGTCATCACTTCTGAAACGTTGATGTTTAGGAAAAATGGTGAAAGTTTATTTAAACTAAGCAAAATACCAAGATTCAGAAACCTTGGATTCATTTCTCAGGTCCTGACATAAGCTGGGTGGTAGAGATGCAATTTTCCATCCAAACACAATACCACCCCCTTCCCGCCACCCCGCCCCCCGCCCCGTTTGAAATCAGTAAAACTCCCACCATACTTCATAAAAAGAAAAGTTTTAGAAAATAAAACGAAGTGGAAGATTAGAAAAACTTCTCAAAAGGCTTCAGACTTAAAGAAAATGGGGATTAAAAAAACCAACACACAAAACAAAAAAGGCCAGCCTATTTGCAGATGGTCTCCAAGCTGTGAACATGCAGAACACTGTCCCAAGATGATTTGTACAGGGGTTGAAGAGTGTGGGAAAATGAGTCACAGGTCAGAGAAAATGAAGCAAATAAAAAAATGAGGCAATTATTAACTCTAGGAAAAAAATTGCACAAGAAAGGAAATGCAATCACTGAAGCTCATTTGCCTCTGCAATAAACATATATATGTGGTCACAAAGTAAACACTGGATATGAATTTAATAAGAAATTATGATGTAGCTCTATTGTGAGAGTGGAGGAGGGGAAGCATGATGCAGAGAACTGAAATCTTCCTGTTCCATACTAGGAGGTCAACAGATGATATTATTATCATGGATTATCTAAGAGAAGGCTACATCTATACATCTACGTATTACTTAGAAATATGGTACCTACCAGAAGAAACAGGCAGAAAAAGAAGGGAGGTACCCACAGGGGACTGCTTTTTGTACCAAGCCTTTACATGCTATTTGGCTTCATAAACTTTGGGCAATCATTCCTTTGTGAAAAATACAAATTAGGTTTTTTTTTTTTAAATTAAAAACACACATATGTAGAAGACTGAAACTCTGAGAACCCTCAAACAGTCACAATGATGTAACTAACATCCTTTGAAACTATCTTCCTTCAACATACCCTGCTCAAATTACCCAAAGTGGGCAAAGAAACAGGGAGAGAGGTGAATGGAACTGGAGCTCCTGGCCCGTACATTCCTCGTTATGAGGGAAGAGCAAGTCATCTAAATTTTCCATTCTCAGGAAAGATGCCATTTATGGCTTTACTGTGAAAATATCTTCCCAAGTATTAATGGAATTCTAAATACCAATACTGTCCACCATAGAAACAAACGAGAGTAAGCTTTACAGGGTTAATTTAGAAGGCTTCCGAAGGATTCCTCTCTGAGCCTAAGGCCGACACCAGAAAAAAATCCCTCTTTAGAGTTAACTTTGATTAGGAATTGCTCTCTCCGGATGATCCTCCACTTTTAAATGCAAATTGTCTTCGTCTGTTACCCGTTGGTGTGAATTTTAGTTCACAGGTAACCTGTCAGGATGTCCAACTCCATTGCACCACCTGTTAGGGTCTTACACTCAGACACCCACACCCAGTACATAAAGGCCTGCAGTCAGCAACATCCCTGAAAGGCTTCCCACTCAAAACCAAAGAAAACAGCCCCACCCCGCACCTGCCAAAAAAATCCCACTTTGTTGGCTCAACAAGACACATAGGTTGGGTGGCTGTCTTTTTTTTTTTTTTTAACACCTAATAAAGTGTAGGAGGGACCCAGTAATTCAGTAATTTATGAACACTGGACCCTACAGAGGAGAGGTGACAAACAAAGAGTGAGTAAATGGGCCTACTGCTCCAACTTGCTAGGTCAACGCTGGCCTGGTGTGCAGCTTAGGCTGGCCCACTCTGCTCCCAAGATGCCCTTTTGACCCCCGTCCTGCCTTGTATCACCATCTCTTTTCTTCTTGATCAGAGAGAAAATCTGTTTCTCCTCTGCCCTGAAAATAGAACTGCCACTAGCCTACCTGGTGACTTGGTAAGCATTGGAGAAAGGTGCCTCTGGGCCTGAATCCCAGTCCTCACTCCCTGTCTTGGCTAGGGACCTTTGTGCAGTACACAAACTACACAACCTGATGTGGCGGCCCGGCTCCAGAAGCCTGCTTATTTCGGGAGTTGCCCTGAATGTTGCTCAGTTCTGACCTGTGAGGTTCCTGCTGCCTCTGGGTTTCTTTGGTTTCCTGCATAGCAGACCTGGTTTTCTGCCCTGCAGACCCAGATCACCTGAAGAGAGGCTGGGGTGAATAAGATACACCCTGGGAAGTTGGGGGTGAGGTCAGCAAACGGGCATGTAGGTCAGAGTTCACCCAGGAGTTCTCCACTAACTCTGGGACTTCCATTTTCATTGAGATCTAAAAACATGAACCTCTTGCCCCAAAGCCTTGCTGAAAATAAAATCTTCATGAGCAAAAAAAGAAAGCAGGCCAGAGGGTAACGTGCCTTTCGGAATTTCAAAAGCAGGGAAATGATTAGATTTCAGATTTAGGGAAGGTGCGTCACATTAAGGGAGCCAGAGAAAATAATAACTGCCAATTCCGAAGCAAAACAAAATCATGTTTTTCCACTGCGTTTCTATCTCTGTCTCCTAGTCAAGCCACAATGAAATAGCAGATCAAATAGCAGATCAAAGGCAGAGGCAAATACAATTATGTTGCCTGTGAAACCCCTAGCATGAAATTAGAAGTCAAACTCTCCATTCAGGGGTTAGAGACAAGGATAATGGGAACCCGGGGCCCTAGAGATGTACCCAGCCCCTTTCAGTCACAACACTATCCATGCTGGATATTTAGAACCACACCTGGGGGTAGGGGACAAACATTAAGTATTAGAGTAATTTAGTATTAGACTCATGTATTATTTTTTCCACACTTACTTTTAGCAAGTGCACTGACTACATTTCCAGCTCTGCACCACAGAAAGATATCTGGATGTTGAAGGGGAAAAAAAAAAGCGATTTGCAAGCAAATAGTGAAAATAATGTTGCCTGAAGTGATGAAGGGTTACCGCAGATCCACCCAAGACAGCGGGTGAAGGATGATGGCGGCCAGATTCCCAGTCCCATCCTTTACCTGCCTCCCCTTTCATTGCTGAATGGCCTAAAACCTGGCTGATCCCACCAACCAATTCTCCCTCAGTCCTTCCCACACTTCACAAGCTCACGGGGAGAGCCGTCCTTTGATATCGTCGATTTTTCATAAAATCCATATTGGCTTTATGGCTCTATTTCTTTTACCCTGGCCTAATTTTAGCTCTCTGTCTCCCCCTTAACCACCCCCCACCACCAATATAATTTATGTGGCCTCTTGAGGGTACAAAGTCCTATTATAACGTAGACTATTCTGTTTGGAGCCAGTGCTAATTAAGCTTAGCTCTCAAGAGTGCCTGGCATGGCTTGCTTTCTTTTTTATTTTCCCAGTGGCCGTAAGTTCTTTGAGACCCCCTCCCACTGAGGGCTAGGGTCTGTGTCCCCTCCCCTTGAATCTGGGTGGGCCTGTGACTCACTCGCTATAGGTAGTAGAATACAGAAGAAATGAGGCCACCTGATTTCTGAGGGTGGATTCTAAGAGGTGGTGCTGGCATACTTGTTCTTGGAGCCCGGAGCTGCCGCTATGTTCTGTCACTTCAAGTCCTACTACCCTTAAGCCACCATACTGTGGGGAAGCTCAAGCCACACTGGGAGCCCTGTGCTTGTGCTGTGGGACACAGCCGAGGTCCCAGCCAGCAGCCTCCAGATGTTCCCAGCCCCTTGCTGCTGGGTTTTTCCACCAAATTCTGGACCCACCAAATCCACGAGCAGCATTCAACTGCTTCTGCACTAGCTCCCTTGCCGCTGACAAGCTCTGACCCTCACTTTCGTGATAGTAAGTAGGGGAGATGAGTTTTATGACATGTTGCTAAATCCATAGGAGAAGGTGAGCTGGATTGAAACCAGCAGCGTGGTGGGCGGGGCATTTTCCATCACCGCCCAAATCCTCCACCTTGGATGACACAACGTCTTGTTCTTTATGGAATCCCTGGAGGACAGACAGTGTGACCTGTCTCCTCAAATCTGACCTCACATTTCCCCTAAAGGAGCCGGTTGAAAGGCCCCCATTTGTTGTTCCCTCCTGACCTAGACTGGCTGTATGAGGGAGCCAGTTCACTGGGCAGGAGAGAGGGACCACCAGGTGTTTCCACCAGGCTAGCTTTGCTCTCCCATCTCTCCTCCACTCCTCTCACATTTTCCTTGCCTCTTCTTGGAATGGGGTGCTATGGAATACAAAAAGAATGTCAGCTTACTTCATTTTCTTCCCAATTCCTCCACAAATCCCAGTCTTCTCATTCCCTGACCCCCAACTACCCATTTGTGTCACAGTCCGGACACATGCGTTTCCATTCACAATACTCAGTCACATTTGCTCGGCCACACCCACAGAGTTGCCCAGCAGTGTCCTTGGTCTCTCCCTCCCCTCTTCCCTCTCTTCCTCCTTCCCTGAGACAGGTACTCACGGGCCCTGGCTGCCCAGGATGCCCACTGGCCCTAACTCACAGCATGCCCTCCTGGGGAAGTGCTGAGTTCAGGGGAGACCTGGGGAGGAGCTGTGAGACATCTGGAATGTGGAAGACTGAGGGGGAGGAGATGGGGGGCTGGGTCCTAACCCCCAACCCCGTCCCCAACACACACATCCAGTAGGCAGGGCAGCCAAGAGCAGGAGAAAGAACAAGCCACCTGTTATGTGGAGAAAAATAGGCCAAATTGTCTGAGGGGTCAGAGGTGGGGATATTGGGGTCCTGCGCCTCCAATTCATAGGGCTACTGGAACACACCTTAGAAACAAGTCTCTCTGTTGACCCACATCCCAGGCCAGTGAGATTTGGGCCCAGCTAGGACCTTGCACGAAACTTCCTTCCTACGCTTCAAACACTATCAGCCCAAACCCTCACTCTTTCAAGAGCAAGGGCGTGACATTTATGAAAATCTTATTATTACCTTCCTGGTGCTTTACAGGCAATTACTTCACTGACTCTTTCCCCAAGCTGGCTTGTATTCTCATGCCCATTTCCCAGATAACAAAAATGAGGCTCAGAAAGGTTACATAATCACAGATAAGAAAACCGAGGCTCTGAAAGGTTACATAATACATAACCGCTGTAACCTAAAGGTTACAGAGCTCCCACCTTAAGCCCTGATGTGTCTCGCTCCTAAGCTTTCCACACTTGTGATCTCACAAACACTTTTGATCACGTTGTTTGTGCCAACCTGTGCCAGGCTTGCAAAGATTCATGACAGCCTCTGCTCATGGGGAGTTTGTAGTCTAGTAGGGGAGACAGAAGCAGTGCAATATGCCAGGATAGGGGCTCTGAATGCATGTGGGATGGTCCAAGTACCGTGGAGCTCTTCTGAACATCCTGATCATCATTGCCTTTCCATCTCAACCCTACTTTCTCAGCGCCCCCTGGTTTCTTCTCACAAGGCCACTCTTCTTATCATCCCTTAGGCACTAGCTGCTGGCTTCCCGTCCATGTCCATGCCTGTTTCTTTTCTCCTATCAATGGAGTCTTACACACCTGGCAGGGATCCTGGCACCCTATCTACCTGGAGAGGCTGCCTTGGTTGGGGAGATGTCCTTGGCCTATGGGGTCCCTCTGGGAGGAGCTAGACCCTGACTGCAGCCCCAGGCTTCCTCGGTTGGGACATGGGCACAGGGGCCTGGACACTGGGCAGACTGGTAGGCCCTAGCCAGGCTTTTATTGAAGCCTGTTAAAGGGCTTTGGGCTTCCTCTGATGAAAGGCGCTTAAGTGCATCTGGTTTTGATTACAGGGGAGGAGAAAGCCAGGCGGTCTCTCGGGGGTTGGACCAGTCATCTGGCTCTGCCTTCCTCCGGGCAGAGCAGGCTGCTGGTGAGGCCAGGAGGCCAGGTGTGGGGGGCAGGCAGGAAGCAGAGCCAGTACAAAACCCTCCAACTCTCCAAGGCTCCTGACCCCTGCCCCTGGCTCTGCCAGGCGGGACTCCCAGAAACAGCATGGTGGCTCAGAGATGCCAGGCTCCTTTGAGAAAGTCAAGTTCATCCCTGGCCAAAAGTATTCAAGTATTTCCACCCCCTCATCTCTAAAATATCCTCCTAAGAACCCCTGACTCTCCAACAACCTTTCCGGCTGCTCTTCTCTCTCAGACGATGTTAAAATAGGCTTCTGCCTCAAGGGTTTCCGCAAGTGATGAAAACTAAGGAAATGCAGACTTTTAAAAGTTAAAAAAAAAACCTTAATATTTTCTTTCTCCTTTTCAACTTGCCAGGTATCATTACCTATAAAACAGACATCATTAAGGATTCCAGGGCACTGTAACTGACAACTATGCTGAATTAAAGGAAGAGATTGGTATTAAAATAAGATGGCTGTCCTGGACCCTCACCAGGCAGCCCCAGCCGCTCTATGCCCCGCACCTGTCCCTGCGCGGGACTCCACGTGGGGACAAAAAGCTCTTGGGGTTAGGATGGGTTAAACACAGTACGCGCGGTTCTAGAAACGAAATGCATTTTCTTATTCCCGCTCTGATTTAATCCTGCTGCGTGTTATTATTGTCAAGTCTCTTCGCACCACCGTTTCTAAAAAGAAAACCCGTGGGTCTGCGCGGCCATGCGCCGCCTGCTCGGCTTTTATTGTACACGCAGCCTGGTCTGTCTGCGTGGATCCAGCACGTCGTGACCGCCTCGCAGGCGCGCACGGACACCCTCGGACTGGCATTTTGATAAGAGCTGGGCGCATTGTCTTGGCGGCAACACACACACACACACACACACACACACACACACACACACACACACACAAAATAAAGGGCTACAGACCCCTGGCTAACCCTCCTCGCAACCCATAATTAGGGGTGACCTTTGCGAAAAGCAATTAAAATATGGTAATGATCGATACGTTCGTCCCTTTCCAAAAAGTAAAATACACAGGTGTTAGCTTCGGGAGGCTCCACCTGGCCCGGCCAGGAGGCCTCCTCCAGCTTATGAATGAACTCTTTCTCCCGGGAAGCCTCGATTCCCCGCTACCTACGCGAGCGCTAGCTTCCCCTCCTCTTCCCCTCCCCTCCCCCACCAGTGCTCAGGCAGCCAGGAGCTTGCTGGCGGCGGCGGGGCTTTGTCATCGGAACGTACACACAGACACGCACACGCGCGCACCCGGCCACCACGGGACCGCGGCGGCCGCTGCGCCGTGTCCTTCCTCGCCGCTTTCCCCTCCCTGCTTCTTCTTTTTAAGAGCTGCTCCAAACCCTTTCTTCCGTCTTTTATGTGTGCGGTCTTTTTAATAGAGGAGCTCGGGAAGCATTTTAGGGGGGCCTCCCGCGGGGCGCAGGACGGCAGGACTTGGGACGCGCGCGGAGAGGACGCGTGGGCAGCTGGGCTTTGTTCCGCTCCTCGCCGGGGTCCCGAGGGCCGAAAAGTCTGTGCCGCGCTGGGGCCCACCGGCGAATCGGAGGGCTAACACCAGCACCTCCCCACCCCCACCAAAACTGGAACGTGAAATTCCCTCCAGAGAGTTCACTCCGGACTTGCTCCGGGTAGGGCGCATCGCCCTGGGGAGGGTCTCCTGGTCCACAAGTGGCTCTCCCCATACAGACAAATGTGCAATGTCATTATGGTGGCTCCTGTTGCTCGAGACCCCAGGGGTGCTTCTCTGGCGCGCGCACACCCCATCTCTACATTGCGCGGAGGACGAGGGTGTGCCCGGCGGATGGGGCTCCTAGGGGGACTGCCTGGAGGAGACGTCGCGTCAGGCCCTCCCGTACCTCCTGGCTGCCTTCCGGGACTGCGAACACAGAGCCAGGGCGGCCCCTCGCCTTTCATTACCGGGCCTACGAAAGCAGCAGCCCAGGCAAATATGTAGCTATTAAAATTAATCGCCCTGCGTTGTCAGCTGAACATAATGCAAATTATTTATGGGCTGTCTGCGCAATATTTATCATCGTGCAGGCTCCAGGCGCTTCGTGCCTCCCGGCCTCCCCCGCCCGCCCCGGCCCGCGCAGGGCGAAGCTGCGCGCAGGCTGCGGCGGCCAGAGGGCTCTGGGCACCCAAATGGGGTTCCGAGGGCGAGGCCGCTCACCAGTCTGCCTTCCAGGCAGAGAGCCTCACTTTGGTTTCTGACACTCATTCCACATTTGTTGGAGGCCTACTATGTGCAAAATTAGGAGGTCCGCGAAATTAGGGGGAGTGAATAAAAACCCCAACAATTTGGAGAAATCGGAACCAAACATAAGCTCAGGCCGGAGAGGCGATGCAGGCGGAGGCTCCTCGGCTGCCCAAGTGAATTTTCTGTGGCCCAAGTCTGCCCTCCAACTCGGGAAACCCATGATTGCGAAAGCCGGAATCGCACTCAGAGAAACCGAGAGCATCGGAGGTGCCCGACAGATTCGAGTATAACGCTGTCGACTGGAACAGGAATTCGGTGTCCTTCGAGCCTCAAAACTTGTTTGCAGATCGCAGATAACAGATTAACTGCTAATTGTCGAAATCGGCCAACCATTTAGTTTATCACTGCTGGGGGACCCTTGGTATTCGCTGCACTTTTTATATGTAAAAACAGCCTTGGTACCTCCTAAACGGCTTTTGTGTGGCTTTTGTTTCTCTTTCAAATACGGTGTTTTAAAAAACAGCAGCAACACGCCACCCCACCCCCTCTCCAACCAAGCCCGCTCGTTTAAAAAAAAAAAAAAAAACAGAAGGAGAAATAATCTATAGGACAATCCCCCCCCTACTGGTCGGCGCTGGCGTTAGGGTTTTTTAAGCAGATCGAGTCGCCCTGGGCTGCAGAGGTAAACAGGCTTTCTGCACCGTTGCTAAATGAATCACGAGGGGAAGAACGAGGACTGCGGGGGCGGGGGAGGCCTCGGGATCCGGGCTGGGTGCCAGGGAGGGGAGGGCGCAGCACGAGGGGCAGTGGGGTGGAGGCGAGTAGACCCTGCCCCGAGGCCTCCAGGGCCAGGGAGGGGAGAGAAAGGTCGGTGGGCAGCCCAGCCTGAGGCCCCCGCTTGCAATCTGCGAGGTAGAGTGAATGCGCAGCCTGGGCCTCTATCCCCTGCGCGCCTGGGCGCCACCTGGGGCCGGTCACGCTGCGTGAGTCCATCTGCGGGGAAGGAGGTCACCTGCGCCCCCTCCCACACACAGTTTTAGCAGCTCTGGGCCTTCAGGACGCAGAGGCAGGCCTAGGTCTTTCTTCTGATGTTCATCTTAAGCAAATTATTGCCTTTCATCAGTGTCTCCACCCTAAACGCCAACGTCACCTCGCACTTAGCTCTTCAAGCCGGAGTCAGGGCCTACTTCCGGGGTCCTGGGGGGTGGCGTGCCTCTCTATAGCATATGCTCTCCAGACTAACAGAAGGGGACAGAGCCAGAAAGCTCCTTGGAATTTATATTCTTCATCCGGTTTTCTTCTCTTTAAAATGTGATTTGACCCAATTTAGAGGCCCTTTTTTCTTTCCCTTTAACCCCGACTTTAGACAGGGATTTTTCTTAGAACATTCCAAAGATTCTCCCATTACCTCAGAAACTTAATTTGAAGTGATGTAAAAGAAAAGGAGGTTCAAAACGTTCAGTTCCTTTTGGATTCCCTTTATCTGTGTATTCCTGCATGGATTTGAGGAAGGGCTGGTTTTTGCTTTGTTTTGCTTTTTAATCAGCAGATCACTGTGTTTTCTAGGGTAACAGAGATTGAACATTAGTCACAGTGACGGGGAGGGGGTCATGCCCCGTTTACCAAGTGCTTTAAGACTTTGGTCCTCAGGATCCCACCTGAGAGGGGCAGGGTAGGTGTTATTGTTCTCATTTACAGATGGGGAGACGGACCCCTCCTCACAAGTTTCAGGAATCGAGTCTTACTCGTTGAACTGGGGCCAGAAGCCAGCTCCTGCCTGCATCCACCCTGCTCCACATCAATGTCATTTAGTAAATGCTGCATCCTTTTCTGAGATGTGTCTACTGGGACCCCAGCCACCCTCCGGGCTGAAACAGCCCCGACCTCCCACATTTTAGGCAGCTCTTTCCACAGCCTGCAAACCGCACAGATCGTCTCTTACAACCGTCTGTTTACTCACTTCCCTCCACCGGGTCAATTCCGACTCCAGGCCCGGGAGGACAATTTTAAAGTGTTTCTGCAGACAGACCCTCTGGCCGCGCCGGAAGTGTTTTATGGACCTGTGAGCCGAGTTAATCCCAGGAGGGGCGGCAGGATTAGTCCCTGGTGTGGGTGGGGGATTCCTGTATTAAGGTTTAATCCCCATGGGAGGATGGAGGTGGGGGTCGGGTGGCTTCGGCAATGTGTGTCCCCGGCAATGTGTGTCCCCCTCCGCATGCATTAAACTCCGAGATCTGGGCCGAGGCGGGTGGAAATTGAGGCATGTGGACCCCCAAAAGCCTCGATCGTCGGCAGTCAGGGTGTAAGGGGGTGGAGGGCGCCTGGTGTAGACGCACCCCGGGAGACCAGTGTGGACATCGAGGCCGAGTGGAGAGCGCAGTTGTGTTTTTATCTGCAGGTTTTATTCTTCCAGCCCTGTGGAAAGGAGTAGAGCCGCAACCCGGGGAGGGAGCCGGAAAGAAACACTTAATCACCGGCGTCTCGCTGCTCGTCACGCGAAGATGGCAGCGGCTCCCCTGGGTTTCAAGGTTCCGGGAAAGGCGTGTGTTCTGCCTAGAGGCGCGCGGGCTGCTGTGCTCCCTCCCTTGTCTGGGCGGCCGGCTGGGCTCTCGGAGCCTCTCTCAACGCCCGTAAGTACGGCTAGGCCAGCCGGCGGTCAGGCCAGCGGGGCCCATGGGTCTTCGCGAGCTAAAAGTAAAGGCTCGAGGAGGTGAGGTGGTGAGCTGATCGTCCGGCGTCACCTCGAACCACAACACCCCCACCCCCCGACCCCAAGCCACACACAGCCACATTCTGGCTCGGGCACGCAGGGCGTCAAGCTGCGGCCAATCCAAGACATGCAGGGTAGACTCCTACTAGCGGTGGCCCGAGACTGGGCCAGCTTTCGCGGAGAGGGGATTTATCGCCATCCCCATCCACGCATAGGCCCCACTGTCTGGGCGTCCCCTTTGACTCCCGGGCCATCATGAAACACAGAAGGCGCAGGTACCCGCCAGGCGCCACTACTTCCCAGGGGGAGTTGGGGATCCCCAGGCCTGGCTGCGTGCCCCAGGGGTGCCAGCGTGTGCACCGACGCTGGGGAGTAGCAGGGCAGCGCGGCCCCTCCACCCCGACTCTTCTCGGGCACAGCACAAAACTGCCACGGGCTTCCGAAGCGCCAGAGCGGGCAGGAGGAAGGCGGAGGCCCGGGAGGCGTGCTGCGCGCGCCCGGAAAGAGGGACGAGTGCTTGAGGGAGTCAGGGTGAGTGTGAGCAGCCCGGAACCAGCCGTCCCAATGGGGGCTTGCCTAGCTGGCCTATCCAGCCCCCCGGGCCGTGAGGCTCCGTGCCCAGAGCTGGCGGCTCAGGCGGAGGGGAGCCCGGAGCTGCGGAAGGCACTGCCGGGCGTCCGGCCAACTCCGCGGGAAGGAGCCCGGAGGCGCGCCCGGAGCCCTGGGACCGGTGTGACCCAGCCGCCTCCGCAGGCGGTAGCTTAGCTCCGCCTTCCGGGACCACTGACTCTCGGCGATAAGGAGTTCCTCAGCAATCGGCTGTCCCCAGCCCCCAGTCACCTCCGGCAGACGTGACCGCCGGATGCTATGTGGCGAGGTGGGGCGAGGGGCCTTTGCACTGCCTTCCCTGGTCCCTTCTCCGTCGCGGAGCCACAGTAACGTGCTTCTGTACGATGCTGCGGAATTTTCCTTTGCAAAACAAGGGCCAAATGTTGGGCTTCCACGTCTCTTCCCATAACTCTTTGGAAGGTGGGAGAGGGGTCCAACAAGGCCCCCCCCAACAGTCTTCACTACACAACACTGGAGAGGTCCTACCTCCCTTTGTGGGGGGCAATTCTAGCCTTAGCCCAAACTGTGAGGCAAAGCCACTTAACAGTTCTGGGCCTCAGTGACCTCATCCGTAAAATGATGTCAATAATAGTGTCTAACTCACGGGGTTGTTTTAAGGATGATATGAGTTAATATATAAAGTGCCTACAACTCGGCCTGGCATGCAGTGCTACAATGTTTGTTGTCAGAATTTGGTACTTTCTTACCAGGGGGTTTGGGTGGGGTGGAAAGGGCACTACTCCCCACAAAAACGTTAAGGAGGCAAAATGGGCTCAAACTGTCTCAACTAGACTTTCCCTTAAAGGCCTGCGTGTGTGGTGGGGGGATGGAAGGGGGAACTGTGCTTTAATGGTGCTCATTTAGACTGGATTAATGGGAAGCTTCTGCCAGGGCTCAGGCACCATTACCCAACCTCTCCCTGAGGCCTTGGGCGAACAGCACTGGTTTAGAGAACGTCCAGCAGACTTCCAGGCCACCCTTTCTGACGGCTCTAGGCCACCTCCTATAAATCAGTTCTTGGAGACGCTGGGCAAAAGCCACATCCTCTGGGGGTGTAAGCCAGAGTTTACCACTGGTCCAGGGCCAGCATGAGGCAGGCCCCGGTCGCTGGGCTGCTGCTGGGCCTCATTTTAGGGACACACAAATGCACCACTATTTATGTAAATAGAGTCAGATCTATAATTTCAAAAAGGTTCCCATTTCCTTTCAAATGGGGTCTCCTGCGCCATGGGGAGGAGTAGGGGCAAAGAAGAGCCTCGAGGAGGCCTGGGCGCCACTCACTCTCCTCCTGGTCTCTCCTAGGTCACTCATAATTCATTAGGTGGGACAGCCTTTTCCTTTTCAAAGACAACGCAAATGGCCTTTCCCTTACGTGGCTGCCGCGTTCGCCTAATCACTGAAATGTGCTGGCGGTGCGCTCTCGCTCTCACAGCTGATCTTTATCGGAACTGTGCGTGCCAGGCGGCCAGCCCCGGGAAAGACAAAGACGCAGGCGCCTCCGGGTTTGCTCCCGAGGCCTCCGGGTCACCTCCGGGGCTTCCCCTTCACAGCCTCCGGCTCCCAAGCCGCTGCCGGCCAGCTACCGGAACAAACCCGCAGCCCTAAGTCACAACTCCAGTTCTCGAGCGCCACCCGGAGAGTTCACATTTCCCCTCCTCCGAGGACGCGTGGTGAGTGAGAGAGTCTGAGGGCGGCGGCAGCAGACGTTTGGGTCCCGGGGCGCGCGAGGAGGTAGGGTGGGGGACGGGACTCCCTGCACCCAGCTGCACGTCAGCAGGAAAAGAAAAAGGCAAGAGAAAAAATGTGGGCTTATAAAAGCCAAAACCATCCACTATGAAGTGCAAACAACCCCAGGCAAGAGTCTGCAAGGAGCAAGCAACCCCCAAATAGAAACTACAAGTAAAAATACATCCCCGTTTAGAGTTATAGTAAAAGTCCTCGAAGGTGGGGTGCAAAGGAGACCGCGCCTTCTTAGGACACACACAGGCGGTGCCAAGATACATCGTGCTCAGCCCGGCACCTCCTGCACACACATTTAATACCAGGCAGAGAGCGGGGTTTCATCTACAAATCAACCAGTAATCACAGTATTTATAACTGAGTCAACGTGTACTTGATTTAAAAAAAAAGATTGATCTTGCTTGAAAGATACATGGACAACCCGTATTTAGATGGGCTAAGTTCCCGCAGCTGTCTGCCCACAATTGTCTGGTCTCTCTAAGAATCCACGTTTTCTAGCCCGGGAAGGGGCAGGCGGCCCTCGTGGCTCCTCCTTCGGCGGTTTCCTGGCTAGGCGCCCATCCTCCCCAAGCACCGGGAACGGAGGCGGCCGCATTAATACTCGCGGGCAGCCGTCTCTGACCTATACTGTCATTTTTTCCATCGGTCAGAATCGGGCTGGGGGTGGGGAGGGGAGTGTTCTCCGAGGGGCTCTGCACGGATCATTGGGTTTTCCCCGGCGAACTTAACACGGAGGCAAAAGGGGCAGATGGAAACCAGGCCTCGGCTGGCCGGGCGCGCGTAAGCGCCGCACTCGGCAGCTCGACGCAAAGCCAGGGCTGGATTTTCGCGGCCCGGGCCCGGCGGCCTCCCCGCGCCGGCGCGATCCTCTCTCCCTCGGGCTGAGCAAACGTGCTCGCCTAATTCCGCCCTGGAGACAGCAGCTGTGCGGCGAGGGGGTGGGGTGGGGAGGATAACCCGCAACTTTTCCAACAGAAAGTGTATGCGCACAGGAGAGGTGAAGGCCCACCCGATTCTGTGCACGTACCGACACAGCATCTAATCAGTGTCACTGCCAGGAATACGCTTCCGCGGCGGGCGACACCCCGGCCCCCGCCAACCTGCAGGAGGGAGGGGGGATGCAAATGGCGTCTCGCGTCGTCCCAGACTCAGCACAGCTCCCGCTGCCGCGACTCCGAGCAGACGTCGCAGCGGGCCAATCGCCGCCACTCTGGGGATGTGAACACGCAGGCGGCCCGCACCCCCTCTCCTGTGACCTGGTCGCGGGAAAAGGAACTAGCACCACTCCCCGTTCCGAGGCCATTCCCCGGCCCCCACCTCCATTAGAAGAGTCCTTCCCCGATGGGGGGGGCGGGGCGGGAAACTTTGAGAGGCGACTGTTCCTCGCCTTCCCCGCGTGTCGTCGGAGAACAGGGGTGGGTTTCCTGTCCGAGGCCTGACCACACTCCCCCACTTTTCCCGTTCCAGGATCTGAACCTCGTGGTCTACGGAGTTGAGGGGACACTTTGGGCCACTCTGGGGTGGGGGACAGAGAAATAAGGCGTCTTCAAGGGCTCTGGCGGATGGCTAAGTTAGTGTCCTTTCCCTCCCACAAGGGAGTAGCGTTCACCACTTTGGGGAAGCCTGAGCCGCCTCAACTCCGGCCACGAGGCCATCTCTGTCTTCAGGGTGGGGCCGATGGTCTCTCTACAGAACCCTCCCCCGCTCTGCGGCCCCCACAAGGCTTCCACGGCCCCGGGGATCCCACAGAGATGGCCCGTGCCTTCCGTTGCCCGCTCTTCTGGGGGAGGGGGAGGCGTGTGTGTCGTGTGCACCACGACTCCGGCCCGCGCCCTCAGCGGAGCCACCTAGGCATCCCTCTCCGCCCGGAGTCGCCCTGCGGGATGCAGCCTTCGTCACGCGTAATGGGGCACCCCTGGGACGCAGGCGGGGATGGCGGTTCCGGTTGTTCCGGGATTTGCATGCAAGAAGAAAACAAGGCCGGCGACTACAAGAGCGGCGCCTCCATTCTCGGGGTTCGGACGCCCGCGCAGTCTCCGCGTGGGTCTCGCTATCGCCACTTTTGCCCGGGGGGCCCGCTTCCGTACCCCCACGCCATCCCCCCAGCAATCCCTCGTCCCGCCCGTGCCGCACCACGCGGAGCTCCGAGCACCCTGGCTCCCACCCCAGTCCCTCCATAACTCGCACGCCTCCCTCGCCCCGGGCTCGGGGTGCCACTCGCCCTCAGCGCCCTGAGTACGGCGGTTCCACCCTCGGCTGCGAAAGCCGCCGCCCCGTGCCACCCCCGCCCGGCCCGGCCCTTGTCCCAGCCCGGCTCCCCCGCCAGCTGCGCCGCCACCGCCGCACGTGACCCGCCCCCGTCGCGGCTTCCGCTGAGCTGCCTGTTCCGGAGCACAAACAATTTCTGCTCTGACGCGGGGTCTCTCGGGCCCGGGCGTCCTCTCCTCCCTGCCTCCCCCCCTTCCGGGTACGAGAACTCAAAACAACTCGCTGACCTTCGGGCCCACCAGCTCCGGCTTCCACCGACTCCGGCATTCCGTTCAAACCCAGCAGCGGCAGCTTCTAAGATTTCACTCCGAGCTGGGCTGGGGGGATGGGGTGATTTCTCCGGGAGGGGGTGTCTCAGATCGAAAGAGCCACTTTACGCTCCTTCCTCTCCTCCGAAGTGAGTTTTTAGACTATCCGGAGGCCCCGGGGAAAGCACTCCCTCCCATCCCCACCCCAACACACACACACAGGCCGCCTTGACTAGTGCCTGACCCGATTTCCAGGGTCACGGCCCAGCGGCAGAGGGCCTGGCCAGCGTCGGAAATACCACCAAGCGGTGGAGTGCGGCATGTATCAGAGCTGGGGTGGGGTGGAGAAATTGCAATAAATAAGAGTAGGCCCCGCTTCCGCGCTGCGCGGAACAAGCCCCCGAACTTTACAGATCAGAAAACTGAGACGTAGAGAAAGGTCAGTTAAGTGACTCTATCAGAGTCACCCAGCTAGTTAAATGACTTAGGAATTTGAACCCAGGTCTCCCAGAGTCCAAGGTGATTAAATGTAATGTTAGTGCTCACCTTGGATCAAAAGCACAGACCCAGCTATGAAACTTGAAACTTAATGTTCGCTTGAGGGCAAGATAGTTTCCATGTTGTATTGTGACTGGCACATGGTAGGCCCTCAATAAATATTGCTAAAATGAACGGGTATCTGACTATTGACAGAATCACTGATGGCAAGTGATCTTAGAGGAAACAGCTCCAACCACTGTTCCTTCTAAGAGGACCGTTTTACCTTAATAAAATCTCTAGCTGGTTTTTTTTTGTTTTTTTGTTTTTTTTTTTTTTTGACTGTTTGCAGATAACAGGAAACTCTTATTCAAAAATATGTTAACTCCCACCCCTATCCCCCAGCCAATCAGCCAGGCAGCATTTGAACTTGCTGGGGCACATACCCAAAGCAGCTTTTACCTGGTCTCAGCCGTTTTCCCCTGACCCGCTTCCTTCTCCGTAAGCTTCTGCTCAGGGTCAGGCAGCCTGGAACTGCATTTGAAGTGATTCTGAACGTAGAACAGGAAAGGAGTGTACACTCACCAAACGTAGCTCATTGGCTTCCCTTCTCCAGGAGGGTGGTGGTGGCATGGGGAGGGGGGGGAGCATGACTTGCAGCTCAGTAGTTATTTTTTAATTCACAGACCACATCAGGAACACCACGATCTGTGCATGTGTGCATTTGTTCCAGAGTCACAGCCCTCACCAGCTGTGAGGTCACGTCTCTTGGAAGGCAGTCATCTACCTTAACCAAGCGCTCTGAGACGCTCGTCAGTGGGACCACATCTGTCATTTGGAGAGCGGCTGCTGGTGCTCTGTGCTGTCCTGCTCCTTCTGGTGGCCTGAGAGAGGATGCGATTTTTTAAAATTCATATATTCAGGTAATCCAATAGAATGTACTTTTATAGCATGTTGTCATCTCTCCCTCCCCCCAACCCTGGTTTGCTAAACCCAACCAGTTGTCCCTTGTATGTCACTAATTGGGCAACCTGAAATGGGGACAAATTTCACTTCAGATTACCTGAAAGTAAACTTTTTTTCCTTTCCAATTTGATTCCTCCAACATCTGTTGAATGCCTCTGTGGTGTAAGTCCCTATATTAGGCAGAACATGGAGGAAGAAAACGGCTAGTCTCTGTTTCTGATTATCGGTATAGTCTGCCCTCCCTCCCTCTCTCCACCCCCTTCGTTTCCTCCCTCCCTTCTTTGTCCTTCTCTCTTTCTGACAGTTGTCTATTTTGGCTCATGTTCCTAGGATTATTAACTAAGAAGAGAAAACGTTATTTTATAACAACCCAATCTTGATGATAAGGGTAAGGTTTCAGCCGCCTCTTTTACAGTCTGGTCTGGAGTGACCAGCAGGACCCTGTGACCTCAGCTTGTGGCCAGCCTGGGTTGGAAGCATCAAATGATTTCCAAGGAGGCCACAGGCCTAAGTCCCACGTGGCCGGATCGTAGCTAAGCACGGTCTTGCCGAAACTCACTTACCCCTCGTGCTGGGGGAACGGGTGACAAGTGATGCTGAACCAGAGGTTCAGGATGCTAATTTGATTTATTATCTGTGTACAGCCTGGGGAGGAGAAAAGGCTCATAAAAGTGTTCTAGGCTGGTCATTCTGAATGTGAGCATTTATTTATCTGCAAAGCTGCCGAATGTCCCTGCAGGAAGTCGCGGGCGCAGCAACCCCTGACTGCACAGACAAAAGTCCCCCCTTTACACAGGGCTGCTTTTATTGTTTCCAACAGCTTTGTGCTTTCCCTGGGGGAAAAGGAGAGTCACAGAGCGAGTTTTCTTCCTCTTTTCTCACGCTGCAGAGGAAGTGATGTTGTGGAAACAGTGGCATTAACTTGGCCTGCAAACCAGAGTTGGGAAAAGCTCAGAGCAGGGCGGCATTCCTATGGCTTTCCTCTTCTAGGTCCCCCAAAACCCAGCCTGGGTCTAGTCTGAGAGTGGGGATGGCGGGCACTCACAGGTGGCACAAAGCAAGAGAAGTCATACTTGGGAATCATTCCCTGGGTACAAGGGGCTCCCTGGGGATGGACACTCCTGACCAGTTAGGAGTAAAGCCCCCAAAAGACTTCTGGAGCACTTTCCCTCATCCATTTATTGGGCCACATTTAGGGATTACCCCCTTTGTGCCAGGCACCATGCTACTCCTGGGTATTCAGTGGTAAGCAACAGAGATGTGGTCCCTGCCCTCATGGAGCTTACCTTCTACTTCACTTGGCACCTAAAAGGTACAAGATGTGGTCCCAACCATCAAATCCTGTAGGTCCTACCTCCTTAACATCTCTCCTGGGCTCTTCCTCATCCAACGGTTTTAATTCAGACCCTTGAGGATTCCTCATGGAACAATGGAACCCACCCTCCCCAGTCTCACCTCCTCCATCTGACTGTGCCACCCACGGCTTTAAATCCTTCAAGCAGCAAGAAAGGGAGGGTCAAGGGAAGATAAGAACACCCTCTTCCAGCTGAGTCAGCCTCCTTTATAAAGATTTCTCAGAACTCCCACCCAGTGATTTCTACTTACGAGTCACTGGCCACCTCTTGCTGTACGGGAGGCTGAGGAATGTTACCTTTCAGCTGGAGTTCATTGCTGCCTCTAGTTACTAAGGAAGCAGGGGATGGCTGTGGGGGTGAGCAGCCAGCCACCTGTGCTCATAGACTCACAGAGCACGTGACGGACAGTATGAAAGCACTTAGTAGATGGTAGGAGACGATTCAAGAGGGCCCATTGGGGTTCATCCCATTCTCTGGGAACTGCCCTCCATCTCCTCCATGGGGTTGGGATGCCAGCAGCCTGTAGGTGCAGGTGGAGCCTGCCCCTAGCTGAGCCAGTTCTGGCTCCCCCACCTCTGCCCCCTGGGGAATGGGGGATCAGGAGAGAGAAAGCTGGTCAGTCAGGGCAGGGCTGGCTGCATGGCTTCCTACCAGTGCAATCACATGGCCCTATGCTCAGAAGGGCCCCACACTTGGGGTTCGACGCTCTGCAGTCACCACCTTGCCATTCTGAATCATATTATTTCAAATTTGTGTTTGGTAGGTGTTGTCTGATGGGACAGTGGAGCATGAGACTGGGATCCTCAGCTGGCGCCCAGCCCCACCTCCCACCCTCTCCTGGCTTATCGCCCCCAGATAGGTTCTCAGAGGCCGGCTCCCCACCTCCTGGTGGCCCCCTGCCCGGCCTGGCCTCCTGCATACCACCCTGGCCTGGGGACTGCATGAGGTGGCGCGGGCCCGGTGGGCCCAGTGGCTAACTTTGGGAAGGTCAGGGCTGGGGTCCGGTGAGCCTTATGGCATCTTAGAGCAGAGCGAAGGGACAGCCTTCCCTGCCCGGGCTGGCAGGGCCTTGAGCACATTTGGCCGGCCACTTGGCAGGGGCCTCTCACCCACCGAGGATCCAGCCACCAAGTGTGTCCGAGCGTGGAGGTGAGGTGGAGTCTGCCCCTAACTGAGCCGGTTCTGTTTCTTTTTCTCCCCCGGAAATGGAGGATTGGGCCATCCCTTGGAGGCCACCGTCTGACTTGGGTTGAGGCAGTGGATATGTGGGGAGGAGAGAATGACTTCCCCGCCTCTGGCTGAAGCTCTGCCTTTTAATTTTGTTCTGGGCCCCGCAAATTATGTAGTCAGCCCTGCCTGACCGTGGGGTTATTGTATGCTTCCCTTTCCATGCCAGGCCAGGGAAAGCCAGTGTGCAGAAAGGCAGAGAATATCAAAGAAATGCGGTAAATAACAGAGCGCCTTCAGAAACATGGGGCCCCAGAGAGGGCAAAGATGGGTTCCTGAAGGGGGTCCGGTGCCCGGGTCCTGCCCCCTGGGGGCCTGGCTGTACTTTTGCTCCTGAGTTCTCCTTATCAATTCCCTTCTGTTCCTTGTGCTACTATGAATGGATTTCCCTGATTACCAACCAGAAGTGCTCCAACCAAGACAAAGAACAAAACAAAACAAGTAAAAGCTTGGTTTGCAGTTCGTAGTACTGGGTTTCAGTCCCAACTTTGCCATTTAACCAGCCATGTGATATTGCTCAAGTTAGTTATTCTCTCTGAGCCTTCGTTTTTTCGACCTTCAGAAAAAAAATGGCTGGACCTAATAGTACCAATGTTGTAGGTTGCTATGAGGATTATCTGTCTGCACCCCTTCTTGTTAATAGAAGGACTTAAGACCCAAAGGCATGCAGGGAATTTTGAGTGAAATGACTTCCTTCTCTGACTGTTTTTTCAGTACTTAAATACTGCATATTTGAATCTGGTTAACTTAAGTGGTTAGAATGGGGTCAAGCAAGATGGATGTCATAGGTTTGAGCACTAGACAGGTTTGCTTGGCGTATTTCCTTGACTAAAGACTAAAGCCATTAGGTAGATATTCCAGTTATCTCTTGCTGCACAATGAACAGCCCCAAAATGTAGTGGTTTAAAATAACAACCGTATTACCGTATCTCATTATCTTGTGGGCCAGGAATTGGGACGGGACTAGAATAGGTGATTCTTTTGCTCCATGTGGGGTCAGCTAGGGGCTCTCAGTGGTACTCTGGTGGTGGATGTGCTGGTCTGGAGGGTCCAAGTTGGCTTCATGCACAAGTGTGGTGCTTTGTGGGGATGGCTGGAAGGCTGGGCTCACCCTAGACTGTAGAACGTGGTTCCTATCTGTGGCCTCTCCAACGTACTGGCCTTAGGATAGTAGTCCTTTTTCCTTGGTGGCCCAAGTTCCAAAAGACCATGGTGGGATCTAGAAAGCCTCTTCTTCTTTCTTCTTCTTTTCCCTTAAGGAAGGCACTGGGGCTGGAACCCAGAACCTCATGCACACCAAGCATGCGCTCTGCCACTGAACTATACTCCCCACCCCCTAGAAAGCCTCTTCTGACCTAGCCTTGGATATCATGCAGTATCACTTGTGCCAATTCATCTAATTTCAAGAGAGTCAGGAGCTCACCCAGATTCAGAAGCAGGGGATTACACGAAGGCATGAGTACCAGGACGCGTGGGTCATGAGGAACATCTTTGGAGACTAGCTATCACAGTGGACCAACCACTCATATGTTTGTTCTCTTATTCCTGGGGAGCAGAGTGTGAGTATGTGGATGGAAGATCTCAGATCCATCCCTATTCATTATCAGAAGGGTTCCAGGAAATCCTGAGCAGGGGCCAGGAGATGAAAAGGCTCTTGGGAACATCAGTCTCTGCAGAGAACTAATTCCGTAGGCTTTGGATGTTAAACCTGCTTCAAAACCAGACTCTTGGGCTCTTGAACTTACAAAATAATCTCAGATTCTTGGGGAGGAGTTACTATAATTGTCTCCATTTCCTATATGCGGAAATAATTAAATTGCCAAAGAATCACAGCTAGAAAATGGTACAGCTGGAATTTGAACCCAGATATATCTAGTGCCAAAGCAGTAGGTCATTTTACAGTTTACAGTTGGAGTAGCTTTCCCAGGGTCACCCAGAGAAACCAGAAATACAATTCAACACACATTCATGGTAGAAATGCTTAGCAAACTTAGAAGAGAATGGATATTCCTTCATCTGACAAAGATTATGTACAAACAAAACTTATAACAAACATTGTATTTAATGGTAAAATATTGAAAGCTTCCCCCCCTGAGAACAGGAACTAGACAGAGTGCCTGCTATCACTCTTTCTATTCATTATTATTCTGGTGGTCATAGCCAGTGCAATAAAGCAAGAAAAAGAAAAAAAAGAAAAAGAAAAAGCATCCAGATTGGAAAGGAAGAAATAAAACTGTCATTATTCACAGGTGACACAGTTGTGCACATAGAAAATCCAAAAGAACCTACAATCCAGCTATTAGAATTAATAAGGGAATTCAGCAAGGTCATTGAATTTAATGTAGGGCTCCAATGAGGATTCAATGAGAAGTTTATATCAGATACTAAACCCTTATCTATTTAATCCTCACATTCATCTCTCTTTGGCCTGTGGCCCTGGTGACACTTCCTCCTTGACATTCCCTTTACCCTGGCTTCCTTGACACAATCTTCCTTTGTGTCTTGTCCTTCTCTTCTGGTATCTGCTCCTACAATGTCAGCTGTGCTCAGAGTTCTGTCCACAAGCAGTGCTGTGACAAGCACAACTCCATCATGTTCTATGTGGATGGCACCCCCCTAGTTGTCCAACACTCTTATCATTTCTTCCCTGGACTTTCCCACTGACCTAGTTCTTGGTTCTCTCGCCTCCAATTTTTCCCTCCATTTTTTTTTATTGTGGCAAAATACACATAGCATACAACTGACTGGCTTAACCATTGTAAGTGTACAGTTCAATGGTGTTAAGTATTCATGTTTTGAATCCATCACTACCATCCTCCTGCCTCGGTCTTGCTCCCTTTGCTTCCATCTGTCACACAGGCCCCTAGGTGACCTTCCTAAAATGCAAACTTGATCTTGCCATCTTTCCCCTCTTTAAATTCTTTCCAGACCTTGAGATACCTTGGTTAAGTTCAACATCCTCTGCCTGGTATAATAGCCCTCCGTGATCATGGCTTTTGCTTCCATGCCTGTTTTAATTTAATTTAATTCCCTCCCAGAGCTGAGTCTGAGCCAAGGATTTTGAGGCATAAGAGAGGTATTCCCAGGAAGCACAGCAAGGGAGTGAGAATCAAGACAGGGAAGGGAGGAAGGCCACCAAAGTATATGTTAGTGAGCAGGTTACCGTTGTGGGCAACTGGGGCTTAGTCCTGCTGGCTCAGTCCAACTGGGATCCTGTGTAGCACACCCCTCAGAACTGCCCCAGTGAGAGGTGAGGAAGCCGGAGTATTTATCCACCAACTCCCACCCTGTGGGGTGCTGGTCAACCAGCTTTCTGGGAGAACAGAGGATGTCCCAATTTGTAGTGTTTGCCAATGGCCATGATGTAAATATTCCCACTGTAGCTGATTCTAAGCTACCAATGGTTTCACAACTGGCTTGCAAATTTTCTGAATATGTAAGAATCAGGCTCTCCAGCACTAGTACCACTGCTCCAGCACACCCCTGCTCTCATTCCACGTTAGCTGAGGGTTATTTCTGGGAAGCTAAGCACTTAGGATCTGCCCGCACATATGGTGGCCAGCTGAGCATGCTTCAGAGGCCAGAGAACACCCTCTGATGGAGTTTCAGCAAGTCCTCATTGTATCTGGGAAGTCTTCTCAGGTGCCTTCCGGGGTGGGTGGAGGGACATGCGTGAAGCACCAGCAGAGCTTGCTGTACGGTCTTTGCGGGGCTCTTGCCCCCTGCTTGGAAGGCCTGCTCCTTCTTAGGCCCCCCTGGTGAGCTTCTGCTCATCCTTCAGTGCTCAGCTATGGTGTCACTACCTCCATGAAGCCCTCCCTGCCTTCCCACAAACTGTCCTTGTCCGAAAGCATGCCCTTGGCTTGTTGATCGCTACCTGCCATTCCCCTCACTGCACTGCAAGGTGCCAAGGCCAGTTGTCTATTACTTTCTGTAACCACAGTGGTTAGCCCAGTGCCCAGTACAAACTTAGCTACTTAACAGATAACCCGCCCCTACCCCACCCTGGCACATAGTAATGGTTGAGTCAAATGATCACTCTCCCCGTCCCCTGTTAAAATATCCACTGTTCAATCAATCAGTTGGTCTCGCTACAGCTTTATTGTTTATTCCCATCCGTTTCCAAAGAGGACTTTAGGCAACAAGCAGGTGCTTCCTTTCCCGCGAAGGTGTGAGCGACCATATTTTCTGAAGCAATGATCAGGACACGTGATCTGACACATGTTCCAACACATGGTCTGACAATGGGACAGAATATTTTAAATCACCACCGTCTCGGAAAATCTGGACCGCGTGGCTTGGTGTAGAAAAGAGCCAGGAGCCACGGCCTCGTAACGCACACCCGGAGCAGGCAGGAGTTCTGTTTTAAAGACCTCTGTGATTTGAGGAGCGGCATGTGAAGATAGCTGAAGAGAGAAGTTGATTTCTGTGGCACTTTAGCTGGAGTGCTCACAGGGAGCAGGGAAAAATTTGTGGCAGAAACAAGCTCTCATTAAGACCATATGCTGTATTTCTAATCGATGGCTCTTAGAAGTAATTCCCCGACATTTCATTCATTTTTACTGCCTCCCCTTCAGGGGCAGGAAGAACAGCGTTGTTAGCCGGCGTTTATAGATGAGGGTATTTAGAAACAGAGAGGTTCAATGGCTCAGCCCCAGTCACAGAGTGAATCAGAGACACCGCCAGCCTCGAATCCAGAATTCCGACTTGAGCTTCTGTGCCAAGATCCCTCGGGGCACATTTCCTCTCTAATTTGCATAAATCATCAACATTTTTTTCCAAGCTTGTGCTGAGAAAGCCCCTTTTCAAACAGCGGAAACTCCCTTTGCCTTCTGTCGCCTTAGTTTTATTTTATGAACCAAATTCTTTTACTTCAACACGTAGACTTGCTGTTTTCCCTTCCGTTGAGCCCTTTTCAAAAGAGGTCGTGACCTTTGCTTATAGATGCAATGGAAATGGGTGAGCCTAAAGGAGGTTGAACCAGATGATCTGGGGACCGTCGAAAGTGTAATTTCAACTAATGTCCAAAATCCCATGCGGTTGATTATCAGTCTTGGATCCTGGCAGGTTATCAGGAAAATAAGAATGGATAAATGGCGCTACCAGTGTTTGGACCCTGTTGGGTGTAAAACGTGCCTCCAACCCTGGGAGCAGTTTCCTAGGATTAGAAATAAGAAACCGTGGGAGCGTATAGCTCAAGTGGTAGAGCGCATGCTTAGCATGCACGAGGTCCTGGGTTCAATCCCCAGTACCTCCCTTTAAAAATAAATAAACCTAATTACCTCCCCCACACCTCCAAAAGAAAACTTAAAAAATAAATAAGAAACGAGAAACTGGACATACCAGGGCCATGCCAGTTTGGAGAAATTTCAATTTGGAAATACATAGGGAGTCATACCTGAGATTGAAGGTATGTGAACTTGGGCTTTTAATCACCAGCATAATTACATAATTACTCACAATCCTTTCACGTATTTAAGAAATTCTTAGCTCATGACCTCATCTGTCTGATGGTCCTTAGGTGACTCCAGTATTGAGGTTTCTGGGCATGAACCGCACTTCCTGGAATCCCCAGGTCAGCACTTGGCGCATTGCTGACAGTCACGAAATAGTAATAATCCTCTTGGAAGTAAAAACATATGCAGTGTGTTTGGAAAAATCTTCTCCTTCCTGTCAAGTACGTTAGATAATCAAAATAATTTATGGCTCATCTGTTTAACCATTAGAAGGAAAAGGAGTTATATCTGTTGGAAATATTTGGTAAAATAAAGTTCGGCATAGAGGAAAAGCTTTTTGTCTACATGGCATCGTAATTTACTTGTTACTTATCACATTAGTCAGCTGTTGCTGCAATCATGCCGTGTAACAAAAGTTTTAAGTACACCCAGACTCAGTGGCTTAAAATCTTTATTTCCTGCTCATAGGTGGGTGGCAGGGCTGGGGTTCTGCTAATCTGAGTTGAGCTCGGCTGCACTCTGTAGCTTGGGTCCAGGCCTGCTCCACGAGTCTCCTCAGCCTCCTTGGCCCAGCAGCTCTGGGGCATCCTCATCTTGTGGCAGATCACCGGAGAGCAAAAGGCGGGCCAAACAACGCAGGCACGTTTAAAGCCTTTGCTGGTGTTATATCTGCTCATATTCCACTGGGTAAAACAAGACACAGGGTCAAGCCCAAGGTCAGTGGGGCAGAGGAGCACCACACCCAAGATGGAGAGGGAGGGGAGGAAATATTTACTGAACAATATTCCAGTCTCTCACAATTATCATCCCTAAAAGCCTGTGTTCTGGACTGAATTGTGTCCCCTCCAAAACTCATATGTTACCACCTAACCCCCTGAATACCTCAGAATGTGACTGCATTGGGAAATGTAGCCTTTAAAGAGGTGATTAAGTTAAAATGAGGCCATTAAAGTGGCCCTAATCCAAGCTGACTGGCGTCCTCATAAGAGAAGGAAATTTAGAGACACAGAGGAAAGGCCATGTGAGGACACAGTGAGAAGGCGGCCGTCTGCAAGCCAAGGAGAGAGGCCTCAGGAGGAACCAAACCTGCCGACACCTTGATCTTGGGCTACCAGCCTCCAGAACTGCGAGACAATAAATCTGTGCTATTTAAGCCACCCGTCTGTGGCGTTCTGTTAGGTCGGCCTGCACTGACTGACACAGCCTTGCGGGTGACTCAAGGTTGTGTCTTACTCATTGTGTTGCCCCCCCGACAGTACTTAGCACATTTCCATGCATACAAATTTATGTCTATTTGATGAGTGAATGAAATCTTTTCTCAGTTTCAAAATCAATAATTATTTATTTTATCAGCCAGGCGCAGGGCAGCAAGTGTTAGAAACCCATTTAAAGTTTTTTCAGCAAAAAGGAAATCTTTTGGGGTCAGATGACCAGGGTACATTCTAACATCTACAGACTGATTCCAGGAATTAGGGCCTTGGGTATTGGCACAGGGAACTATGCACCTGCCAGACCCTCTCTCTACTCTCTTGCTGAGGCTCTTGGCCTTGTTCTTGCAGGGAAAATGGCTACCAAGAGAATGACAGCTTATATTTTCCAAAAATGGTGACAATAATATCTCCCATCCCAGCCGCTCATCTCACAATATGCCTTTGACATTCCTCCCATTGAGCAGTGGGGGGTCTATGTCTTCTGCCGCTGGATCTGGGTAGGCCTGTGATTACAGTGGAAGTGGCACTGTGTGACTTCCAAGGCTAGGTCATAAAGGACGATATGGCTTCTGCCTTGTTCACTGAAACATTGCCTTTGGGATCCTGAGCTGCCATGGCAGAAGTCTGCGGCTGCCATGCTGTCAGGAAGTCCAAGCTACATGGAAAGGCCACAGGCAAGTATTCTGGCCAAGAGCCCCAGCCGAAGTTTCAGCTAACAGCCAGCACCAACCGCCACATATGAGGGACCCTGACCTCCGTTCATTGAGTCCTCCCTGTTGAGGCCCCAGATGTTGGGGAGCAGAGACAAGTCCTCCCCACTATGCCCTATCAGAATTCCTGACCCACAGAGTCTGTGAGCGTGATAACATGGTTGTTTTATGCTGCTACACTTTGACATAGTTTGTTCCACACGATAGTAGGCGGAATCGAGAGCCCAGAATTACATTCTTAGAGCTATACCACACCCCACCCCACCCCACCCCCGCCACTTCCTCTTAAGAAAATTCTGGGAAAGGTCTCCAGTTGGCCAGGCTCAGGTCACATGGCTACCCCTTGCACCAACTACTCCGTCCAGGAGGAAGTAGAGCAGCTCTAGCCTAGTTTCTGTGTTAATTCCTAGGCAGTAGGCAGGGATGTCATTACTGCCACACGCCAGGGGCCCATGGCTGGAGTGATTCACCAGAGGCAGTATGAGCGATGGTATCAGAAGAAGGGGTATGAGAATGTGTTCTGGGCAGAGTAAAATAAGAGCTCCATTCTATCACCTTTACTTTGTTTGGTAACCTTTGTTGTTGTTGTTGTTGTTGTTGTTGTTGTTGTTGTTGGAGGTTTAAGATCATCTCCTTTAAAAGAAGACAGACAACCGGGCTCTATTACCTACACACTGTGCAACTTTAAGCAAGTGACTTTGCCACCCTGAGCCTAAAAAGGTTATTTTTTATACTTCTCTGGCAAGTTGTTAAGAGCTTGTTAGAAATGCTTTTCATTTTGGTCAAAACTTACAATGAGTCAGTCATCACTTGGAAGCAGGGACTTCAGTGTTCTGCTGAAGTGTCCACATTGCTGCTCTCTTCCCTTTTCCACCCCCAAATACACACACGTACACACCAGTCACATATGATGTGCACACCCACACAGTAAACCTGTATTTTTCATGTATTCCAAAAATAACCAAAGTTTTCTTCTTTCCTGAAAGCCAGTAATATTTTTGCAGCCTAGAAATATTCCTAGGGTTAATATTCTCTATCAGGGATTGGCAAATTTTTTTCTGTAAAGGGCCAGAGAAGAAAACTTTTCACCTTTGTGGGCCAGATGGTTTCTGCTGGTGACTACTCATCTCTGCCCTTGCAGCCAAAGCAGCCACAGACAACATATAAGTGAATGAGTGGGGCTGGGTTCCAATAAAACTTTATTTACAAAAACAGGTGGCTAGCTAGATTTGGTGCACAGGCTGTAGTTTGCTATAGAATCTATAGCAACATTGTCCAATAGAACTATAATGCATCCACATATGTAGCTGCAGAGGGAGGAGATGTCTCCCCAGTATCAATTCCCAGCCTGCAGTAGCACCGTCTCCCCTGTTGCAGGAGAAGGTACCCAGACAGAGCATCAAAGATATTTGGAGGCTGGACAAAGGAAGCTGTTAGAGTACAGTAAACTGTCTCCCGTAGCTGCCTATGGACTTAGGCAGGCCAAGGAGATAGGAATGGGGCATCGATAGGGTCTGCCTTGGGGGAAAAACCTGAGGAAGAAGCCTGTGCCTCTGAAGGTAGAACAGCGAAAAGGGGGTTGGGGGCAGGGAGTACTGGAGATACTACAGTGTTGCTGGATCAAGGCTTCCCTGAAGGTCTAATGCTGGACTTCTAAGGTTATGTGAACCAGTACATCCCCCAATCGGTATGTAAACCAGTTTCCACAGGGGTTTCTCTGTCTTGTAACGAAGAGCAATTTTTACTGCTCTAGGAATTAAACAGGTTCATTATCTCAGCAATTCTTTGGATGCTGAATAGTCTTACTATGAGAATTGAGGTTGACAGAGGTGTGGAGATTCTCACGTAAGTGTTTCTTGCCCCTCTATATTTGATAGGAAATGTCTCTCCCACTCCTGCCCCTCAAACAACAAAATGAACCCAACTAATTTTTTTTTAAAACCCCACATCAATAGTAAAATAAGACTTAAAGTACACCCTGGGGAGTTTGGGTAGCATCTATTTCTGAATTGCACACAGTGGTCTGGTCATTGGAAGGCCCAGTCTGTTGGCTGAAGCAAACTGTAAAAGGAAACCACACCATCATTGAAGATGTGGTGTGTAGACACACACACACAGGAATATTATATAGCCATAAAGAAGAAGGAAATCTTGCCATTTGTGACAACATGGATGGACCTTGAGGGCATTGTGCTAAGTAAGATAAGTAAGATAGAGAAAGACAAATACTGTATGATCTCACTTATATGATTAAAAACCAAAACAAAACAATTCATAAATTCAGAGAAGAGACTCGGTGTTGCCAGAGGCAGGGGGTGGGCAGTGGGCGAAATGGGTGAAGGGAGTCAAAAGGTACAAACTTCCAGTTATAGAATAAATGTCCTGGGGATGTCATGTACAGCATGGTGACTATAGTTCATAATACTGCATTGCAGTATCTGCAAGTTGCTGAAAGAATAGATCTTAAAAGTTCTCATCCGAAGAAAGAGTATTTTGTAACTATGTATGGTGACTGATGTTAAATATTGCACTGATCATTTTGCAATATGTACAAATAGGGAATCATCATGTTGTATGCCTGAGACGAATATAATATTGTGTGTGAATTATATCTCATTGAAAAAAGACAGAAAGAAACCACATCGTCAGTCCAAAAGAGCCCAGGGCAGGTATGGTAGATTGTTGGCTCCCTCAACACCCATTTCAACTCCCCTCTGGCTGACAGTCCTTTAGAGCCAAGCTCTACATCCAATAACCCACCTTCCCGGACGTCTGTGCAGGAGAGGTGGCCAGGTGACTCCATTATAGCCAGTGGGACACAGTCAGAAGTCAGCTGGCATCGCCTCAGAGATGCTTTCTCTTTTTGGAGGAGTGAGGGCCTGGGGCTGGAGATGCGGCCGCAGTTGCCAAGGACTGAGGAGAGGGAGACACACAGGCCCTGGCTCCTCTTTGGCCTTTGTGGGCCACCCTTCCAAAGCTGGGCTGTGTTACCTTGACTTCTTACCGCCTGAGACAAATCAGCGCCTTTGCCATGAAGCCACCACAGTTGTTGAGTTTGTATTATGGGCAGCTGAGTGCAGTCCTGTGTGATTCAGAATTAGGTAAGCCTCTTTATTTCACCAGGATGTTCCTTTACAACCTTCCTAAGGATCATGGGCACATGGGTGACCTCAGAATTCCTAAACTTTGGCCAGGGCTACAGATCCAAAGCAGGACAGATGAAAGAGGGTCGAGTAGAGCTAATGGCCGTGGGAGGACCTCTCCAAGCTTCTTTTTTAAAATCTTCAAGGAATCCAGGGAAGAGCATTCAGGGTTGGCTACTGAATCAGGAACCAGTTCGTGCCCCTCATTGGTATAGACTGTTGGCGAGTAAAAGTGGCCAGATCCCAAATCCAATTCATGGAGGGAGACGGGTTCCCCCACCCCAACAAAGGCGATGTTTGGGACACTAGCTGGGTGCCCTCCAATTCGACTCAATTCCGATGCTAGTTACCCAGAGATAGCGTCCGATCCTACAGGTTAAGGACTCAGTCACACAAGCCTGCCCTTCCCCCGTCCCCATTCAGATGCCAGTCACAAGTCCAGCTTGTCACCTGTACTTCTGATCTGCTGGCTATATATCAGAGGTTCCCACAACCTCCTCCCTGGGTTCCATTACTTTGCTAGAGCAGCTCACAGAACTCAGAAAAACATTTTACTCACTAGATCACTGGTTTGTTATAAAAGGACATAACTCAGGAAGCCAGATGGAAGAAATGGAGAGGGCAAGGCGTGCAGAAAGGGCGCGGAGCCCCCATCCCTCTCTCTGGGCTCACCTCACCACTCTCCCCACTTCTCCACGTGTTCACCAACCCGGAAGCTCTTCGAACCTCATCTTTCTGGGTGTTTCTGGAGGCTTCATTACACAGGCAGGGTTGATTAAATCACCGGCCGTCTGCGATTCATTCAACCTCCCGCCCTCTCCCCTCCCAGGAGGTCAGGGGGTGGGAATGAAAGTTCCAACCCTCTACTCCAATGGTTGGTTCCTCTGGTGGGCAGCCCCCATCCTTAGGTGCCGGCCAAAAGTCACCTCATTAACATCACAAAGACACCTTTATCACCCTCAGCATTTAACAAATTCCAAGAGTTTCAGGAGGTCTGCACCAGAGACAAAGACCAAATCTCCATTTCTTATTAAAAATCGCACTATCACAGCAAATCTCCCTTGGGCTCTACCGGAGGAGAATGAGCCACTGGAGGCTAAGCGGTAACCCCAAGTATCTCGATGGAGAACATCTCTTATTTCTCTAGGACCTGAGTGCTCCCCAAAACCCTGTCCCTCATGAAAAAGGCCTTTGGTTTTAGCCGCAATGCTTTCAGGCACCCCATCATTCTCACCACTTCTCCTTGCCGGGAGTTTATAGCATTAAAAAAAGCAACCATCACGACAATTTCCTTTTCTTCTGGCCTTTCCAGAAAGAAACCTAAAGTGCTAGTATTATTTTCCACTTTTAATCACGGCTTGACAGAGATGGAAAGTTAAGTCATGAAATTGCTTTTGTGTTTTGTACTTCTTTTCACTATTTTGGAAAAAAAAAAAAAGAACTAGTTCAATGGATAAAATGTAGGTTTACACCAAACCCCAAACATCACGAGCGTTAATGGCAACCATGTGTTATTCTGGAGCGTACGCGCCTACTTTATTGGAGGAAGAAAAAAAATGCGGCGCTGCTCAGCTGGGATACCGTGAGCCCCACAGTTCCAAAGGCATGTTTGGGGACAGAGAGCGGTTTCAAGTATCTCAAAGTAAAAAAGATATATTTTGGAAAAACAAAAAACAACTTAAGAGGTAGGTGACAATAGGCATACTTGCAGCAAGACTGCCTTCCCCAAACTCTTGAGTCATAAAACTTCTGTCTCAGAAACAGAAGGCTGGGGATGCCTAGAGGCACATCTGGTTCATCCCACCACCTTCTGCCCAGATTGTCCACAAAACCACTAGGCCAGCCTGTGGCCCCCTGAGCAGAGGCCAAGACAATGCCAACAGCTGGGGCTGAAGCTTGGCCCCCAAGTGCCCCCCACCGAGAGCAGAGCTGGGAGGGGGCTCTCCACTCAGCATGGATCCTACCTGTTCTCTCCTGTTGCCTGAAGCCTCAGGTGGGCTGGGATGGGAGAGGCATGAACTTAGTACAGACCGACTTGGTTCTGGGAGCCGTGACTTGACGCCACTGAATCATGATTTCCTCCTGGAAGGTCTGGTGCAGCCTTAGTCTTTGCGTGCGAATTTAGCATCTGCTCAGGGGCTAGAATCAGAGCTGTGGTTGGAAGCACCCAGCTCCGAATTGTCAAGCTGGTAGGAATTTTTGCTTGGTCACAAAGTCTAGTGTGCCGAGACTAATGCTCTTTATTTTCCATTTTTTTTTTTTTTTTGCAACCTCTAAGTTTTTATTAACATGAGTTGTTAAGAACAAGCACCCAAACTAGTGTGGGGGTGAGGGTGGGAGAAGCAGGGAGGATAGGGCAAGGGGAAGAAATTCTGCTCGATTGGTCATAAAACTCCAGAATTAACTAGAGTTACCTTGGCTCTCAAGCTCTCGTTTCCACTGATGGTGGAAACCGTCAGCGTGCCAAGTCAGCCCAGCTCAGCACTTAAAGGTCATCCTTTTCAGGGCAAACGGCAGTTCTCCCTCATCCTCACCTCCTCCTTCTCTTCTCCTAGGGGTAAGCAAGGGCTGACCCCTGGGCCTGGCCTAAGGAAGGGGCCCACACGCCACCACTGGTACTTCCCACCACTGGTACTCGCTGACTTCTGCCCATCGGGTTATCCATCTCCGGCTGCATAGCAAACCGCTCCAAAACTTAAAACGAACACAATATTTATTTTTCCCATAAAAGCTGCAATTTGAGCAGGGCTTGGCAGGGACAGCTATCTCTGCTGCATTTGGCGTTAGCTGGGGTGGCTCGAAGGCTGGGCATTGGTACCTACATGTGGCCCCAGCCTGTGGTCTGGGCTTCCTCACAGTGTGGCAGCTGGGTTCTAAGAGTGAGGGAAGAGAAGAGAGGGGAAGGGTGTGCCAATTTGCTTTTCATGACCTGGTCCTTAGAAATCCTGTGGTATTGCTTGGTCACATTCCATTTGTCAAAGTGGTCACAGAGGCCTGCTGCACTTTAAGAGGAGGAGGGGAAGACTCCACCTTTTGATGGGGAAATGGCACATGCTAGGAGAGTATGTGGATTCACAAATGTTGTAGAGGCCAAGTTTCAAGACACAGCCTGCTACATCCTCTCTTCTCCATGCATTTGCTGCTGACCTTTTTAGAGCTGCCACCGTCTCTGGTTCATTCAGCCCACTCCGGTTCCCTTAGCACCACCCAGAGGCCTCTTGGTGTCCCAGCCGTGGGGATGGGGAACACTGACACAGCCTATTTCCTCATGCTGGAGAACGCCGTTGGCCTCCAGGCCTCCTGGGCCTTAGCTGCCCTGTGACTCTGGCACCATGTCGGATGCGAGTCTTCTCTGTGCAGTTGCAACCACCCCTGGTCCACTCTGCTCGAGCCCCAGCCTTCTGGTGCCCATTCCAGCCAGCAGGGAAGAGGAAACAACTCTCCTGAGGGCAGATTCCACATTAAGGACACTAATTGCAAATCCACCCCTTCATTCTTACCCACTATTGGCCAGAACCTTGTCACATGGCCGTGTCTAACTGGAAAATGTAGATCTTATTCTGACAAACTATGTAGTTTGGTGAAAAATTGGAAGGTTTTCGTTTTTTGTTTTTTGCTTTATTTTTATCAAGGGAGGAAAGAATTGGTTTTCAGGGAGAACTCCTTCCTTGACAAGAGGCAACATTTAATCTGAGAGCTTCAGGGTGAGTCAGAGTCAGTAATGCTAGAACGAGGGGAAGAGTATTTTAGGCAGATGGAACAGCAAAAACAAAGGCTCAGAGGCAGCAAAGAGCATGGCCTGTTCAAGGAACAGGCATGTCATTAACGAAGGATGTGACTTGTGGAAGTGATGGCAGGTAGACAAGAGGAGAGAGATGAGATGAAAGGAAAGGCGGGTTTTATTTATTATTTATAATTACCAGACCATGCGGGGCCATGTTGGCCAGAGTAAGGAGTTTGGAATTTATTCTAGAACATGCTTCCTAACAGACCGTTCAATGTCTACAATTCTCATAATTAGCTTTTTTTTTTTCTTGGTGCAAAAGTCCATTTAACACAAATATTTTTCGAGTGCTTACTCATGACAGGAAAACAGAAGGCATCGTGGGGAGGTAGGAATAGCTTGATAGTTGGAGTATTAGCATTTAGAAGGTACTGAGTTTGGTCAATTTATTAGCTGGGTATCCGTGGGCAAATTACTTCACTTCTCTGAACCTCAGATTCTTCGCCAGACAATACTGTGAGTTTTAAACAAATGAACGCATAGAACGGTTCATGGTGAACTCTAAGGAGCCTTGCCTACGCTTGATATATTGTTCCAATATGAATGTAAGTTCTTCCCAGAGTACCAAAGGGCCCACCGGAGGGTGAGTAGGGGAGGGGAGAGTATGGCTCTAGAGAAGGACCCCACAGGGAGAGGGCTGGAGGGAGGGGCCCTGGTGGGGTCACTGAGCACTGGGCCCTGAGGGGTGGAGTCAAGGATGGGCACCAGGGGATACCAATGAGTCACACTGGCAGTAAGTGTCGGAGGCCAGAGCAGGCACTATTGATACCCATCTCTGCATCCCCTCAGCCAGCCTCTGGGTTCACCTGCAGCTGCAGTGAGCTGTTTCTGGAAAGCATACAGGGCTCCCCTCTCTTCTCTTTTCAGCCTGTGAACTTTCTTTGGCACGAAGGATCTTGCCGGAAGCATGCAACCTGGAGCTGCCATAGAGTTAGCATCCTGGGGGAAATTCTCAACCCAGCTACCCCAAGTTGGCTGTTTGGAAGGGGGGATGTGTTCCAAGGCGTGTCCCACATGGCGTCTCAGGGGGTCCCCAGTGGGATGGAGTGGCAGCCGCCCCCAGTGGTAACTCGCTCATCAACATCCCCTGAATGGGCTTCCCTCTCTGTCTCATTTCCCCACACCCTCACCACTCTTCCTGGGGTCACCTTCTAAATAAGCGACCTGCACCCAAATCCTCATCTCAGGCTCTGCTTTGCGGGGAACTTCAACCAACCCCCGTTCCCACCCGCCTTCCCTGATATCCAGGATGAAAGGGCTGAAACCTGGCTCCCCCAGCTCCCATCACAGTTATAGGCGGCCACGTGACCCACTGCCAGGTATTGGCTCAGAAGCCAGTCTTATGGAAGGTTTCTTGGAAAGCTTTCCCTTCTTTATAAAAGGAACAGATATTTTTGGTGCTGGCACACCTCCCCCGCCTTCCTGCCTTGACCATGAACACACTCTTAGAGCTGCAGCAGCCGTCTTGGGGCCAGAAGGAAAGGCCAAGAGAATCACAGAAACGCTGTCCTTGATGTATTAAGTCACCGAACTCACATCTGTAGCCATCGCGCTCTAGACTTCTTCTGTGCAGAAAATAATCCT